>NW_022631019.1:20979650-21113487 GCF_010015895.1 Lontra canadensis | reverse complement strand
GGGGGGGGGGGCAAATGTGGGGCACTCCGATAGGGTGGAGGCCAAGGGCATGGGTGGTGGAAGAGTTTACCCAAAGCAGAACAAAAGAGACAGAAGTTTTCTGAATACCCCACAGAGGAGCAGCAGTCAGGACATCAAAGGAGAGACTGCAAGGAAGCCAGGAAGCCAGGAAGTAGTGTAAGAAGCCATAGCTATAGGGCAGAGTGAGGGAGTCTAGATAGGGATGTATGGAATTTTCCTTTTGGTAACTGTGCCTGGTTCTAAGTAGACCATTGGTTAATTAGGGCCTATGGCTATTTCTAGGGGGATCACTTAGTAAGTCTATTTGCATTCAGCTCAGTGGAGAGCTGCGGGCCTTTTTATCTTACCTTGCTCAACCTTGTTGCCTAAAAGCAGCCTCTATAGTCTCTTTCCCCCCTGGTTCCACCTGGAACCACTTGCTGTTTCCTAAAACTGTCTGCAAATCCCTGATCCTGCCTCTCTGCTTTCTGTAATACACTATGTAATACACTATGCCTGCATCCCCTACCTACTGAAATTCTAACCTTCCTCCAAGTTCCAGTTCCAATACCATGTTTTCCAGAAAAACTTCTCTAATCCTTCCAGCCAGAATGAATCCCTCCATCTGAGCTTATTTATTTACTTAAGATATATTGGACATTTTTCCAAAAATATCCTCATTATTTTTAATAGTTGTACAGTAGTCCACTGTAAAATGTGCCACAGGTTTTACTCGAAGGTGTGCAGTTTTTTTTTTTAAGATTTATTTATTTATTTATTTGACAGAGAGAGACACACACACAGCGAGAGAGGGAACACAAGCAGGGGAAGTCGGAGAGAGAAAAGCAGTCTTCCTGCTGAGCAGAGAGCCCGATGTGGGACACAATCCCAGGACCCTGGGATCATGACCTGAAGCGAAGGCAGACGCTTAAAGACTGAGCCACCCAGGCCCTCAAAAGTGTACCATTTTTTAAAGCATTGATTTTTAGTGTAAAGAACATAAAAATAACCCTGTAATCCCACTGATCAGTTAATACCTGTTGACACTTTAAAAAATAAATAAATAAATAAAAGTAATACATGCTCTGAGCACCTGGCTGGCTCAGTAAGAGGAATGTGTGGCTCTTAATCTCAGGGTCATGAGTTTGAGCCCCACTTTGGGTATAGAGATTATTTACATAAACAAAGACATAAACTTAAAAAAAAAAGAAAAAAAAGGAAATGCATGCTCGTGGTTAGAAAATTCAAACAGTACAGAAAAGTGGCATCACCTAAGTAAAAGGTGAAGAGAATCAAATTAGAGGAGTATGAAGAGGGTCTGAGAATTAAAGGAGCAGTACAAGTTCAGCTAACTGTAAACACTCACTGAAATCAATTCTTATCTCCCCATTTTACAAAATGGGCCATTTTAAAGACCCATTCTTTAAAATAATGGCTGGAAGGGACACATGGGTGGCTCAGTTGGTGAAACAACTGCCTTTGGCTCAGGTCATGATCCTAGGGTCATGTTCAGTTGGGAGCCTGCTTCTCCCTCTGCCTGCTTGTACTCTCGCTCTCTCTGACAAATAAATAAATAAAATCTTTTAAAATAAATAAACAAAACAAACTACAGCTGGTTATAAAATGTTCTCAGGCAGAATGAGCAATTTCTTCTTTCTTTCTCTTTCCTTCTTTCTTTCTTGATAGTCTTTCCATATAGGGGAAGGAGATGGTTATCCAGAACAAGTCACTAGCAAAATCGATGTACATATCCATGAAGAGGTCTGAAAACTATTTCAAATGTGCTCTAACTTCCCCAGCATAGCCTCCCTCGTAGAAAAGGCTTTCACTGCATCCTGTGGTTCTATCCTATCAAAACCAGATGACAGATGTAAGCCATATCTATAGGATACACTGCTTACAACAACCCAAGCTTTAAAGCAAAAGCCTCTGAACAGGGCTGACTTACTCCAGATTCAACCGCATTCCTATCCATTCTTCACATTACATGCAATTTAGTCTTTTTAAGCAATGCTTTCTTCATGTCTTGCCTATAGAATACTTGCTCCATTTCAAGGTCAATCTCAAATTGCAGCCCTTCCAGGAAGCCTTCCCTAGTTCAAGTCCTTAATAATCTCTGGTCCCCTCCTTGGAATTTAGAGAGTCTGTTTACACATTATACAGCATTTCACTAAATTCTACTTTGTCTTTTATTATTTCACATATACTACTTGATTGCGAGCTCCCTGAAGACAAGGCTTATATCATAAATGCCCATGTATCCTACAATACCTATTCAGAGGAAGTGAATAGTAGCTCAATAAATATTTTTAGATGATTCTTACTGTGAAGTATCTTATAGTAATGTTAGTATTAAACCTTTAAACATAATTCTCTAATCACAGAATTCCTAGTTTATTTGTAGTTACGTGTTACATAAAGGCAATACTAGAATTACTGGCTGCAACACAACACAAAGATTAATTTTTCAATTTCAGTCCTCTAGTTTCAAGAAAAAGTTCTTGTTCTTAGAGACCTGTATTGTAGATCTGCTGAAGGAACCGGCGGTTATTTACTTTCAATTCTTCAAAACTAATTTTTCATACAGCTGTGTTTACTCACACCATGTCTCATTTATGCAAGAGGTGTAAAATAGCGAAGCCCAGATCTCTCCCTCTCTCCTCTTTATATTTTCTCTGCCTTTGTTATTTGCCTTTCTGCAGCTTGCTAGCCAAAGCTGTAATTAGTACCCCAGAGGGGTCTATACTTTTCTAATAAAGAACAGCCTACAGCACAATGACATGTATACACACACAGCCATGTGTGTTCCTAACAAATTAGGAATATTTTACACATGCAAGCCTTCAACAGCTAAATGGGAGCATTTTACATGGCAACTGAAACTGACTCACAACACTGACTGCAGATTGATTCATTCCTTTCTCTGACTGCACCTAATTTCAAGGGAAACAATCCAAGACTGAGTAAAATTATGACTACAAGTCCTAAAGCAAACCTTAGCTTGTCAAGGCAATATTTTTTCTCAAATACTACAAAGGTTGTGGTGTTTGTTAGCTAACAGTTTACTGTGACTTTTCTGTACAGATATTGAATAATGAGTACTTTAGAAAGTTAGACCATTTATATATTTAGGTTCTTATTCCTGTTCTTATTAGGTTCTTATCCTATTCTTATTTCCTTCACCAACCAGTCTCCTCTGACTCCCAACCAGCATCATCTTGCACTCAATTTTCTTTACACCTTGTCATTAACCTTGTCAACTTTCCACCCACACCCCCATTCGGTAAAGGCAGGTTCAAGTAAAAGAATAAAACATCATACTGTAAAGATAAAAACAACAACTCGTTTCTTAAATATTTAATTTACCAGTATAATTCAAATATGAAGAAAAGATTTACCCCTTCCCCACTGTGGCAATATGAATGAAGATTACTTCATGTACTTGCATTAGCAAATGTTCTTACTAGGAACAAAAATAACCAACTTACTTCACTGAAATTTAAGGCCATGAACCCTTAAGAGCTTTGGAATTTATAACAAGGGGTTCAAAAAGTCGCATGCACCAATATCGCTTATAGAGTAAATAATGGCTTTCGTATAGACTACCATTTTTCAATATATAGATGCTGTTATGATTAATAAAATCAAAATATATTTAGAAGATTTACTGATTTATAAGTTTTGTCATGTATTTTGTTAATCAAGAATTATTAAAATTAGTTACAATTACATGAAAATCCACTAAAATGTTTTACCTAAAAAGTCTATATAATTAATGGTTATGAACTGACATTGAAAACGAAGGTTGAAAATCTTAACTTTTAAGGCTGAAAATCACTTCAAGAGGCTGGGATCCGTAAACTGTGTATAATTTAGTGTTGTTGCCAGTGACACAAACAAGTTAATTAATACATGTGCTTAAACATGGGGACTCTGAATCATGTTTCTACGTTTTTTTCAAGTCGGTAAAGATTTTTAAGCCCTAAAACTGGGAAATCTGTGAAGCATAAAAATATTAATATATTGGGGCACCTGGGTGGCTTAGTGGGTTAAGCCTCCGCCTTTGGCTCAGGTCATGATCTCTGGGTCCTGGGATCAAGCCCCGCATCAGGCTCTCTGCTCAATGGGGAGCCTGCTTCCCCCTTTCTCTCTGCCTGCCTCTCTACCTACTTGTGATCTCTCTCTGTGTGTCAAATAAATAAAACCTTTTAAAAAAATTCATATATTGCATAAAGTATGAAATTTTCCTTAGAAAAATGTCACTCAAGAGCTAATAATTTCTTACTACCCTAACTGGCATGTCTAATCTGTAAGATTTTACTGTAAATGTGGTTGAAATGTCATCACTCATCATTGGCTCACACAACACACTGGTTAATGAAAAGTTCAGGATCTAATGTTAAACAAAGGGGTTCCATGCTTTGAGGTCCCTCAGGCCAAACTATTTTCAATCTCCCTTTGGGAAATATTAATAATCTTGAAATAGGACAGATATGCTCTGCAGCAAGCAAGAACATTAATATTGATTTACTGAGGACAGGTGCCAACAGCTCTTTGTTGGTTAGCACTTTGCCTTCTAGATAATAAATAGCATAGTACGAAACATTCACCTCATTCAGTATGAAACATTCGCCTCATTTACCTCACATCAAAAGTTTGTAGCACTTTAAAATGTAAAATGAATGTACATTTCTTGGAAAACAGTTGAAAATATGGAGGTATAAACCATAAATAATTACAGCAGCCATTCTCAATCTCCGGTGCACATCAGAATTGTTGTGAAATGTTAAAAAAATACAGATGCCCAGACTCCAGCCTAGCATCTTCAAGAGTGTCTTGTTTGTTTGCTTGTAAGCTTGTTTGTTTGTTTTTAAAGCTCCAGAGGTAGTTCTAATGCAGACCCTTGGTTAAACGTAAGTACCTAAGAGGTTCTCAAAGTGTGGCTCCCCTGACGAGTAGCATCAACGTCACATGGTAACTTGTTAGAAATTAATTTCTCACACTCCACCCTGACATACTAAATCAGAAACTCTGTGGATGATCCCCAGCAATCTGTTTTCACAACACCCCCCAAGTGATTGTGATGCATGTTAAAGTTTGAGAATCTTTCCTTTAGACTATGGCGTCCATCCATTCTTACTAACTCTTTTAAGATGAAAATGAGATTTAATTAATACAAATATACTTAAAGCATTCCTTTCTCATTGAAAAACATTATTTTAGTTTTGTCTTAACAAATTATTAAATTAACGCTACTGTGACCTATGTTGAAAAAGGTTCAATTCATCAAGTTCTTGGATCAGGCTCCCTTTTGAAACACAAATGCGCCCAGCGTTAGACCAGAGATCCAAAGTTACCCGTGCCATTTGGTCTATTCATCTGGTCCCTGGGCAGCAGGAGTCTCTCAAGTCAGCTGATTAATTGCAACACTTGAGTGCGGGGGAGGAACAGACCCTACACGGCTTTTCCTACTTGATTTTAAGAGTAATTAATGTCTAGATTTAACTATCAATTTATAAGAAATACAAAGAACAAAGAAACCTGTTAAGCTATACCATGGAATTGCAATTGTCAAAATCCAGACCGAGAAGAAATTCTACAGGATTTAAAAAGAAAGAAAGAAAGAAAGAAAGAAAGAAAGAAAGAAAGAAAGAAAGAAAGAAAGAAAGAAAGAAAGAGAGAAAGAAAGAAAGAAAGAAATTAACTCTACAAGATAAATCATCTAATTTCTTAAACGCACACACACATACATACACACTATAAGAGAAAGAGAGAGAGAGAGAGAGAAGGAAGAACTACAGAATAAAGAAACTTAAGAGACATATCAATTCCCTGCAACGGATTCTAATGCAAACAAATTACAAAAAAATTATATTTCAGACAATGGGAAATGTGTACACTAAGTGAATATTTGGTATTAAATAATTATTGCTCATTTTTTAGTTATAATAATAGAATAATTATTTTTTAAAGTATACTTATCTTTAAAGAAATACCAAATAATCACAGATAAAATCGTATGTCTTGGATTTGCTTCAGAACAACACAGGAGGAAAAAACACAGGGAGATGACAGAGATGAAACAAGGGCCACCATGCATTGATTACTGAAGATGAGTGATGGGTACCTGGGTTCATTATAGTATACTGTCAACTATTCTATTATATATGTTTAAAATTGTCCAACATTTTTTAGTTTT
Organism: Lontra canadensis; assembly: GCF_010015895.1. NCBI lineage: Eukaryota > Metazoa > Chordata > Mammalia > Carnivora > Mustelidae > Lontra > Lontra canadensis. The sequence goes on along the minus strand of NW_022631019.1, from coordinate 21,107,288 downwards.
AAACTAAATGAAGTTTAAAAAGATTGGCAAAGCTATGATAGCAGCATTTGTTCCATGTGTTACCTGAAATAGAAAAATTGAAAAGATTCAAAATAACTCTATTTAGGACTTCTAGACCTTAAATACACAAATCTAAACCCTGTACTTTGCAATTTAAGGAAAGAGACTCCTAAAGTACCTTCTTATGTGCTACTCAGCTTTCCTAAATTTTTTTAATTCTCTAGGAAAACAACTATATGACCAGTATTTTACCACCCCAGTGTCTAGGTCCATACAGATAATTATGTTGATGACCTCAGCTGCCCAAGGCGCTATTAAATGGCTATAGTGTGTATACATATGCTCATTCTTCCCTTGGGCCATTCTATCAACTTCTTCCTAAATGAGGTAATGGTGAAATCACAGCTGAGGTCCTACAGGAAATCTGTCACAGTTTACATAAAAGACAAGTTAAATCTTTATCTTCATCCTAATTCACACAAGAAATTTGCAAAAAAAAAAAAAAATTTTTTAAATTTTTTTATAAATGGGCAAAGAAGGGGCACCTGGGTGGCTCAGTGGGTTAAATCTCTGCTTTCAGCTCAGGTCATGATCTCAGGGTCCTGGGATCGAGCCCCGCATCGGGCTCTCTGCTCGGCGGGGAGCCTGCTTCCCCCTCTCTCTCTGCCTGCCTCTCTGCCTACTTGTGATCTCTCTCTGTGTGTCAAATAAATAAATAAAATCTTTTTAAAAAATCTTTTTTAAAAAATGGACAAAGAAGAGAAAAACTTCTAGATAGCAGCCTTAGGCTAGAAATATTTATCTTCCATAATTTATACAATATACATAATTGATAATCTATCCATCATTATGGATACAGCATGTCTAAAAATAAACTATTGAAGAAATATAAGAAGATAACTGTGGTCATCTTCCTGTGGAGGGATGTTTTCCCTTCCCCTTTTCTGTGTTTTCCAGATTTACTACAATGAGCACATATCACTCAAATAATTGTAAAAAAAAAAAAAAATGTCCCTCTACTCCAGGGACAGAAGAAAATTTATTTTGCCACATTATGTAGTAAATTATAAATCCCATTACACAATTCAATTTGGCCCAATTTAACACAAGTTATATATTTTTTTCCTAGCACTACCCTTGCTGGTATCCCCAGTATGAAGTAGACATCTTTTTTCAGTCCTCTTCAGGAGTGAGGAGACAAGGTCATTTCCATTTGTTTCTCCATAGGTTGACTTCAAAGGGTAGATAACGCTGATCAAGCCACTTTCTAGCTTCTTACGTATGATAGCTTCTAGATGTCCTGATTTCATAGAAATATTCATTCATAAACTAGTGTCTTTTTCCCAGACAACTTCTGTCTGCCTCAGCCAAATTACCTTAGTAGCTATCCCCTTTTTTCAAGTCTTTTCTACCTAATTTTTTGTGCTCCACTATTGTACTCCTTTCAGTCTTCTGCTTCATCTCCCAACATAAATCAAATCACTTCATTTTTTGATATCTTTTTTGCTCAATCCCTGCCCTACCGCCAAGCACCAACACATTGAGATAATATAAAAATAAAGTAAAATTACCTGTGGTTCAACCTAATGTTCAACCTGATTATCAATCCCATTTCAAGGTAGATTTTCCTAAATACATTTTCTCAATAATTGAAGACCAACAACTATAATATCATCCATAGTAAATTGAAGAGAGCTGTATTTCCTCACTTGGCCTTGATATACATGTCAGAAACCGCTAGATGCCTGTCCAAGATCGCTTTCTTTTTCCTAGTAAGAAAAATCCCATATAATTAAGGGCAGAATGTGCCCAACTAAAAGGCTACATTTCCCAGCTCTCCTTACAGATAGAGATAGCCAGTAACATATAAATGGAAGTCATTGCCCTTTTGTCTTCTACCCTTCCCCTTTCTACCCTTCCCCCTACTCAGCCTTCTTGCCTAGATCACAGATGGCTGAATGGGTTATAGGCAGCCATCTCATGACCTTCGGAAGAAAAGCCATATGTTAAGGTTGACTAAGCATAAATTTAGGAGACTAGGTCTCAATTTCATGGGACCAATCAAGTTTTTGTTCAATAATACAATTATAGATTTTATTCTCTAAAATAGAGCTTAACTTAAACATTCACACTAAAAAGCAGTTATACTGTATCTAAAACCTGGTTAGAAACACTTACCAGAGAGCAGCAAAACACTTTACTGATTTCAAAAGTTTTCTGTTTCAAAAGTTAGATAAACATGGGTCTGAACTTGTTCAGCCACTTGCTACCTATGTGGCTTCTCAGACACTTTAAACCAGTTTCTTTATTAAACTGTTGATAACTGTGAGTTGTTCTGATTATTAAGTACTAATGCTTAGTTCTATGCCTGGTAGTCTCCTATAAAGCTGAACATGCAAAACAAAACACTCTATGAACCAGCAATCCTCTCCCAAGTATCCACCCTAGAACAACTCTGAGGTCCTACATATCAAACACACACATGCACACAAGTAGACACGTACAAGAACATTCACTGCAGCATCACAAAGTTTATCACCAGGAAGATGGGCAAATTAATCATGGAATAATCACTCCATGGAATACTGTACCCCAGTAAAAGTAAATCAACTACTACTACATTAAGTAACAAATCAATTTCTTAAAAAATGCAGGATGGAAAAAGCAAATAGGAAAACTCAAAATACACCATGTTCAGAAAGCTCAAAAACAATCAAGAGTACATACTATATTTTTAAGGATTTACACACATACACACACCAACACACACATATATACATAGATTTTTTTTTAAAGATTTTATTTTTAAGTAATCTCTACACCCAACATGGGGCTCGAACTCATGACCCCAAGATCAAGAGTCACATGCTCTTCCCACTGAGCCAGCCAGGCGCCCCCACATATATAATGCATAGCAGCAATTATCTCTGAGGGAAGGCAGGGGAAAGGACAGGAGAGGGGAACACTGATAGATTTAATACTACTGGTAATGTTCTAGTTTTTAAGGATAGTAGGTTTATAGATATTCTTTTTATTATTACCTACGTTATATTTTCTGTTTCATATATTCTTTTAATATATCAAATGTCACACGATAAGTATATAAAATAGCGTGAAAGGATACCAAGTGTTGGTTTAATCATTCAAAGACATTCCATTCTTGCTGCACTTAAACAGCTGTGGCTTCCAGAGTTGCAATAACCAGTCTCACCACTTAGCGCAAATAACTATAGCACTATCCTTAGCAGTTTTCCAAGAACTGCTGACTTGCTTTGTTTTCTCTCAAGAGTAAATAAAATTTCTCTTGAAGAAACAAAATTTCCACATCATTTGAGATATATAAAATAAAATTTCTACAGCATGAAAAGTATAAAGGCTAAGATGTGGTCATTTCCACAAGCATTTTTAAAACAAACGAAAAGGATGTTTTAAGAAAACATGAAAAATCACATACGTAATCACTAAATAACTTTAATTTGTAGCAAATCAAACTGCATTCTAATCAGTGGCCTAAAATAATTGAAACAATTGAGCTAATTAAAATTAATATGAAATATCCTAAAATTAAATACTAATATGTCCAACCTATTCTGTGGCATTTCTAAAATAACTATATCTTTAATCGCATCTAAACGCTTGAAGAGTCCCTAGCTGCATCTAACAAAAAGAAATCCATTCATCCTTGAGGGATTAAGAGGCCTATTTAAGATTCATAATTAAGCAAAGAATTTTAAGTTACACCTACTCATTAATCCGGCCTTCCCATTTACACATACCTGCAGCTGCTCCATTCCTATTCCTGAATAATTATGCACTCTCCCTTGCCTCACATTGTTATCCTACCATACTCTGCATATTCTCTCCATATACAGGATCTTTCCTTTCAACCTCTCTTTTTAATGAGTTTGGTAATTATTCCACATTAAAAACATAAAATACTTGAAGTAGTTACTACACTCTGTCTGCCCTTGTAAACGTCTTTAACACATCAAAGAGCATGAAGTAGTCTGCAAATCTAGGACAGCCCTATGAGATTTAAACCAGCTAGCCATCTTCTTCATTACTTGATTTTTATTGGTCAAAGTTATGAATATTGGAGAGAGGAGGGAGTAAAGGCATGAAACAAAATGCAGTTGCTACCTTAATAAAACAAAAAATGGAGTCACTACTGCAAGTAAAATTCTAATGAAGTATTTATTAGTCAAGTTGCAATTATTTACACATTACACAAATCCCAAAATTTCCCCTAGTGGATGAAACAAACCAAATAAAAGTGGGTTCTTAAAATATCAAATAATGGGGTGCCTGAGTGGTTCAGTCAGAAGCGCCTGCCTTCGGCTCAGGTCATGATCCCAGGATTCTGGAATAGAGCCCTGCATTGGGCTCCCCCTACCAAGCAGGGAGTCTGCTTCTCCCTCTCCCTCTGCCCTCCCTCTCCACCCTAACCCTCCCCATGGCCCGCTCATGCTTCTTTCTCTTTCTCAAACGGATAAATAAAAATCTTTAAATTTAAAAAAAAAAAAATCAGTTTAAAAATTCTAAATGTCAAACACCAAGTAATCATTATCATAAACAAACATTAACTGAATGCTTATTATGTGACAGGAACATCCACAGAGACATACACTCTATTTTTACCAATATTATTTTAAAATAAATTTTAAATTTAAAAAAGATATCTTATGTCCCAGGTGTAGTTCTCTTCAGGAACATATATTATCCAAGAATTGTCTGAATGTGATTATCACAAGATGACTAACCAAGTAACTAAAGAGACAGTGTGGTCTTTTAAGTCAATTAGAGCATAATCAGACCCAATTTAATTCATATCATCACTATTTTCTATTCGTATCATCACTATTTTTATTACATCCAAATTTACAGACTTATAAATAAAACTATATTCTGGTTTTTCAAATTAGTTTTGAAATCTTTTCTTAGACTCAAAGAAACATTATTGAAAGCTTTTGCCAAACTAACATATTTCATTTGTTTGTTTGTTCCAATGACCAGAGTTAAAACCCATACTCCTAGTATATAAGTAGAAGAGGAACTTTTTCTTTCCTCTTTTCTTCCAATAAACTGAGTTTCCTATTGTCTAGTTCCTAGGAGAACTAGAAGAACAAAGTAAGATTTCCCAATAAAATCAGAGGGAGGGGTTGGAGCTATGAAATCCATAAAGCTTCATATTACTCCATCAAATGAAAAATATAAAAGGTCAGAGAGAAATACTACCAAAATGTTTATAGTATTATCACTATTTAATAAGATTATGGGTAATTTTTAGTGCTGTCTTTATACTTGTCCAAGTTTTCTAAAACTCCACAATTATTACTTTTAAAGTAAGGAGGAAAAGGCATTTTAAATCATTTATTTCTATGGATCCTCTTTGCAGAAAAACTATGCTGATAAATTAATACCACAGCTTAGGTAATCTCAGTATAGACCCATTAAAAAAAAGTTCCTCCAAAGAACACTCATTTAGTAAAATCTGCCTACAACCACCTACAACTCATTCTTCCTCATTATTTGACTCCACATTAAATGTTAGGATAATCTGGTCAAATACTGCAAAACACATTCTGAAGGCCAAAATCACCACCACCTAGTGATTTTCTATGTGCTTTTCATAACTCATACCCTAGGGTAATGGGTAACTGATTAAAACCTGCAGACATGAAAAGTCCCCAGTAAGAAACGTCAAAGTCATGCTTTCATTTTCTTATCAAGCAACACATTTAATACCCTAATATGTATTTCCTGGCATGACACATGTCAGACAGTTGTAAACATTTTCTTTGGTTATAAAACGTGCAGCCAATCTCTGGATATTTTGGTTTCCCAACTTAAGACTAGAAAAACTCATCTCAAAATCGGACATAATTGTAACCACACTAGAACAGTTTCCCCCATTTTCCAAAAAAAAAAAAATAAATAAATAAATCTTTTTTTCCCCCAAAGATTTTATTATTTGTCAGAGAGAGAGAGGGAGAGAGAGCATAAGCAGGGGAGCAGCAGGCAAAGGGAGAAGCAAGCTCCCCGCTGAGCAAATTAAATTAGCCCAATGCAGAACTTGATTCCAGGACCCGGGGTCATGACCTGACCTGAAGGCACACACTTTATCAACTGAGCCACCCAGGCATCCCAAAAAACACTAATCTTTGAACCAACCAAACATAATATCAAAACTTGTTATTTCAGTCATTTCCCAGATGATATTTTAATATCAGTTGCCTAAGTTTCATCAGGGTGCTTCCAATAATTATTCTGAAAGTAACATCCAAAACAGAAAATGGCAGTTTAGGGGGCGCCTGGGTGGTTCAGTGGGTTAAAGCCTCTGCCTTCAGCTCAGGTTGTGATCCCAGGGTCCTAGGATCCAGCCCCGCATTGGGCTCTCTGCTCAGCAGGGAGGCTGCTTCCTCCTCTCTCTCTGCCTGTTTCTCTGCCTACTTGTGATCTCCGTCTGTCAAATAAATAAATAAAATCTTTAAAAAAATAAAGTTCTTTTTAAAAAAAGAAAGAAAGAAAAAAAATGGCAGTTTAAATTCAAGATTAAAGTTCTCCACCTAATTTAACATTTGTTTAAGAGCTATGGTAATTGGGCTACAAAGACAGCCACTAACAATTCCTCCTATAAAATGTTAAAATCACAAAAGGAGGCCCAGTATTCCCAGCCAGCCTCTGAATTATTCAACTACCCCAGTTGTACCACCAGACATGAAATTATGGCCATCATCATCCTCCAGCTCCAGCCCATCCACAATAACTTACACCACAAGAAGTAGTGAGAAGCTTCACTAGCCCATACCATATGGAGGAGAAACAAGCCATTGTCACAGAGTCTTGCCAAAATTCCTGGCCCACAGAATCATGAACAGTAAAACAGTTATTACTTTAAGTCACTAAGTTTTGAGGCAATTAATTGTGTAACAATAGATAACTGATATGAGGTCTTTTGATTCAAAAATATAAGAAAAATATTAAGGTCTTAAAAAGCATTTACAGCACAATCCCTGAAAAAAAGAACGGATAAGCCAGATTTCATTAAAAATTAAAATATTCTGCTTTATGAAAAACACTAGCAAGAAAATGAAAAGACAAGCCACAAGTTGAGAGAAAATATTTGCAAAAGACCTACCTGATAAAGGAATGCCATCCAAAATACAGAAAGAACTGTTAAAACTCAACAATAAGAAAACAAATAATTCAATTAAAACATAAGCAGAAGACAGCGCCTGTGTGGCACTTGATCTCCAGGTAGTGATTTTAAGCCCCACGCTGGGCATAGAACTTACTTTAAAAATAAATAAATAAATAAATAAATAAGCAGAAGACCCTAATATATAATCTGATCAAAGAAGATACACAGATGGCAAATAAGTAAATGAAAAGATGGTCCACATCATGTGACCAGGGAAATACAAATTAATGATACAATAATGAGATGCTACTACCTACCTATTAGAACAGCCAAAATCCAGTACTAAATGCTGGGGATAATGTGGAACAAAAGGAAGTTTCAGCTCCGGTCACAATCTCAGTTTCCTAAGATCAAGCCCCACATCAGACTCCACACTCAGCAAGGAGACTGCTTCTCTCCCTCTCCCTTTGTCCCTCCCCATGCTCATGTTCTTTCTCTCTCTCTCTCTAAAATAAATAAGTAAATCTTAAAAAAAAAAAAAAAATCAGGGGCACCTGGGTGGCTCAGTCATTAAGCAACTGCCTTCCACTCAGGTCATGATCTCAGGGTCCTGGGACCAAGCCCCACATCGGGCTCCCTGCTCAGCAAGCCTGCTTCTCCCTCTCCCTCTGCCTGCTGCCCACCCCCTTCTGTGCTCTCTCTCTCCCTCTCTGTCAAATAAATGAATAAAATCTTAAAAAAAAAAAAAATCAGTTGTATTGGAGGCCTGACTGGCTCAGTCAGTACAGTATGAGACTCTTGATCACAGGGTCATGAATTCAAGTCCCACACTGGGTATAGAGCTTACTTTAAAAAATTCAATTGTTGGGGCACCTGGGTGGCCCAGTGGGTTAAAGCCTCTGCCTTCAGCTCAGATCATGATCTCAGGGTCCTGGGATCAAGCCCCACATCGGGCTCTCTGCTCCATGGGCAGCCTGCTTCCTCATCTCTCTCTGCCTGCCTCTCTGCCTACTTGTGATCTCTGTCTGTCAAATAAATAAACAAAATCTTTAAAAAAAAAATTCAATTGTATTTCTACACATCACCAATAAACAATCTGAAAATTAAATTAGGAAAATAATTCCACTTATAATAACATCAAAAAGAATAAAATACTAAGTAATAAATATAACCAAAAAAAGTCTAAGACTTGTACTAAAAACTACAACATATCAATGAAAGAATTAGAGACCTAAATAAATGGAAAGGCATCCCATATTCATGGATTACAAAACTTAATAAAAATAAACAGTATTAAGATGGCAACAGTCCCTAAAATGATCTACAGGTTCAGTGCAGGTGCTATCAAAATCCCAACTTCCTTTTTTGCAGAATGGAAAGGCTGATCCTAAAATTCATATGGAAATGCAAGGGACAGCAAAAACAATCTTGAAAAGTAAGGGACTCATAGCTTACTACAAAGTTACAGTAATCAAAACACTTGTGGTACTGGCATAAGGACACACTTGTAGGTTAATGGAATAAAATGGAGAGTCTGTATATAAACCTATACCTCTATGCCAAACTCATTTTCAACAAGGGTGCCAACACAATTCAGTGAAGGAAAGAAAAGTCTTTTCAACAAATGATGATGGGACAATTGGATAGCTATATGCAAAAGAATGAATTTGGACCCCTGCCTCACATCGTATAAAATATTAACTCAAAATGGATGAAAGATATGAATATTAGAGCTAAAACAATAAAACTCTTAGAAGAAATCATAAGAATAAATATTCATAACTGTGGATAAAGCAACCATTTCTTAGTTTTGTCACCAAAAGCAGAAGCAACTTAAAAATTTTTTTGATAAATTTGGGGCACCTTAGTGGCTCAGTGGGTTAAGCCTCTGCTTTCAGCTCAAGTCATGATCTCAGGGTCCTGGGATCAAGCCCCACATCGGGCTCTCTGCTCAGCAGGGAGCCTGATTCCCTGCTCTCTCTCTCTCTCTGCCTGCCTCTCTGCCTACTAGTGATCTCTGTCTGTCAAATAAATAAAATCTTTAAAAAAAATTTTTTTTTAATAAATTTAACTTAAAATTAAAAATTTTTGTGCTGGGGCACCTCAGTGGATTAAGCCTCCACCTTCGGCTCAGGTCATGATCTCAGGGTCCTGGGATTGAGCCCCACATCAGGCTCTCTGCTCAGTGGGGAGCCTGTTTCTCCCTCTCGCTCTGCCGGCCTGTGCCTACTTGTGATCTCTCTCTCTCTGTCAAATAAATAAATAAAATCTTTAAAAACAAAACAAAACAAAAAAAAAAAACCTTTTGTGCTTCCAAGGACACCATCAAGTCAGTGAAAAGACAACTTACAGAATGGGAGTAAATATTTGCAAATCATAGCTGATAATGGTGTGTTCTACTGAATACATCTGAATACATAAAGGACCCTTACAACTCACTAATAAAAAGACAATCCAATTAAAAAACAGGCAAAAGACTTGAAAAGACATTTCAACAGAGAAGATGTACAAATAGCTAGTAAGTACAATAGAAGATGTTCGACACCACTAGTCATTAGAAAAATGCAAATCAAAACCACAATGATATGCCATTTCACACCCACTAGGATGGCTTTAATTTTTTTTTAAAGTAAAATAACAACTCTTGTTGTAAAGAAACTGGTAACCTCCTGTGTTGCTGGTAGAAATGTAAAATGGTGCAGCCACTGTGGAAAAGAAAAGAGTACAGCAATTCTTCAAAAAGTTAAACACAGAATCACCATATGACCCAGCAATTTCACTCCTTCGTATATAACAAAGAGAAATGAAAACAGGTATTCAAACAAAAACCTGTACATCAACGTTCACAGCAGCATTATTCATAATAGTCAGAAAGTATAAGCAAGACAATATCCATCAATGAATGGTTAAACAAAATGTGGTATGCCCATTTGGTGGACTATTACTCAGCAATAAAAAAGAATGAAGTACTGATACAAATACTACATGGATGAACCTTGAAAACATTATGCGAGGTAAAAGAAACCAGACACAAAAGCCACTTAAATGATTCCATTTATACAAGGCATCCAGAATATGCAAATCTAAAGAGATAGTAAGTAAAATAATGGTTGCCAAAGGCTGGGGGTTGAGGGGAAATAGGGAGTGATAATGTGTAAGAGTTTTCTTGTTGGGGTAATGAAAATGTTCTGGAATTAAATAATAATGATATGAATACTAAAATGTATTAAATTATCCATTTTTGAGTTATACATTTTTAAATGATAAATTTTATGGTATGTAAATTATATCTCAATTTTTTAAAACAGGACACAGAAATGAGAGAAGCCGTTGCACATGGCGAAAAGAATACTGTACAAAGTGAGAAAAAGCCAAGGATCAGGTTCTATCTCTGCCATGAAGTGCTCAAGTCACTCCCGGTTTGGGGGCCACACTTTCCTTATCTCTAAATGAAGGGATGGGCCAAGTAATGTCTGAAGCTTCTTCTGGAGATTTGACTTCTAATTTTGACCATTAACTACCAAATATGATAAACAACCAAGTCTAACCATTCATAAACCTAAAGAACCCAAAGATAAAAATAAGGAAAGTGGGAACTAGACTCGGAGTGTTAGAAAAGAAAAGCAAATCATGCCAAGGTTAGAACAGTAAATGAGAGATAAACAATTTAACAATGAGAGAAATTAGGTAAGGCCACAAAAGATAAACTAAGGATATCTGATCAGATAAGCGGTACTGAGCTACAGTAACTCTTAAGGAGAGAAATACTTATGCCATGAAGCGCTTATATTAAAGGAAGATGAATATGGCAGGACAAGTTGGAAAGGAAAAAGACTAAGGCAAGAAGATCAACTAAACAGTTCATGTACAGATCTTGGTTCTAACACTACTCTCCAATTAAAGGAACCAGGGCTCCTTAGAGAAATGATTAATTCTAAAACTAGGGCAGGAAATATGCAAGATAGACATGGAAGACCCTATAATGCCAAAAAGGAAGGAAGTTTTAAAAATTGGCTCACTCTCTCTCTCTTTCTCACTCGCACATATCCAAAAGTATGTCAAAGAAACCTAGAGGCTAAGTGGAAGAACTCTCAATGGCCAAAGCTGGAATAATTTAAGCAACAAAATAAAGTAGTTTTGAATTATTACCCAAAATATAAAATAAATACCCACATCAGTATGAATATGTTTATACAATATAAATAAATGGTTGAATAGATATCTGGAGGGGAATAGAGAGATCGCTGATGCAGAATCTCAAGTAAGTGAGGTAGAAACGTGCCTCCAAGTAGGAAGAGCATAACTTTTCACTCCCTAAGTTAGGCTGTGCATAGTGACTTTCTTTCAAACACTGCAGTATGGAAAGGAAGGGGAAAGAAAGAGAAATTTTACAGTGGAGAAACCTGTCAAACTACCTCAAGTCAAAACCAAGTTTAACATCAACAGAGAAAAGTCATGGGATAGTATGTATCCCTGTTAGAAGGCAATGAGAAGGTATCTTACCTCTGTGATTTCTTCTGAAAACCACATTATCCATGTCCAATTATGAAAAAAACATAGACAAATCCCAAAAGAGGTACTTTCTGCAAAATATCTGACAGGTAATCCTCAGAACTGTCAAGGTCATCAAAAATAAGGAAAGTCTGAGAAACTGTCACAACCAAGAGGAGGAGCCTAAGGAGACACAGGTGCCTGCTAAACACAATGAGGTATCTTGGGTGGGATCCTGAACAGAAACAGGGACATTCAGAAAAAACTGGAGAAATCTGAATAAAGTCTGGGCTTTAGTTAATAATAATGTATCGGGGCACCCGGGTGATTTAGTGGGTTAAGTGGTGACTCTTGATTTCAGCTCAGTCATGATCTCAGGCTCATGACATCGAGCTCCATGGTCAGCTCCGCACTCAGCGCAGTCTGCTTCAGATTCTCTCTTCTTCTCCCTCTCCCACTCTGCCCCACATGTGCATGCTCTCTTTCTAAAATAATAAATAAAGCAATCTTTCTTTTTTAAGATTTTATTTATTTATTTGACAGAGAGAGACCACAAGTAGACAGAGCAGCAAGCAGAAGGAGTTAAGCCGCTTAACTGACTGAGCCACCTAGATGCCCCTAAGCAATCTTTAAAAAAAAAAAAAATGGGAGCACCTGGGTGGCTCAGTTGGTTGAACATCCGACTCTCGCCTTCAGCTCAGGTCATGATCTCAGGGTTCTAAGATGGAGCCCCCAGTTGGGCTCTGCACTCAGCACAGAGTCTGCTTGAGATTCTTTCCCCCTTCCTCTCCCTAGCCCTCTCTCCCTGCCTACACTCATGTTCTCTCTCTGTAAATAAAATCTTTAAAATAATAATAATAATGTATCAATATTGGTTTAATAATCTTAATGAATATACCATACTAAGATAATAATAAGTCAAACTAGGTATGGGGTATACAGGAACACTGTACAATCTCCACAATAATCCTATAAGTCTAAAACTGTTCTAAAATAAAAGTTTATATATAAAAAGAAGTTAAGTTAGTGCTCTGACAGCAAGAATGAAAATGAAAGGACAAACCCAGAACATATTAAAATGAAAGACATAACAAAACTTGATGACAAAAGAGAGTGTGATGGATGAAGGATAAAAAAGTTAAATATTAAGCCTAGGAAAGGGAGGAATATCATTACCACTATAAAAACTAGTGAAACAGGAAAGACAGGACTGGAAAAGTGAGGCTGGCCTTAGAATGCCTACTGAATATCTCCCCTTAATCCTCCCCTCCTTGTTTTCCAAAAAGGAATACTTTTTTGGTAAGAATCAATTCTCCCCTATATTTATCTTTTTTTTTTAATTTGGATTTTCATAAGCAGAGTTTTCCCAAATAGATTCAGTATGTTTATAATGTAATTACATAAAAATCAGAATAGTGTTGCTTCTAAAGGTTGAATAGGCAAGAATTAATTGGGAAAGGATGTGAGGAAACTCCGTGAGATTAAAATAACGTTCTAATCAGTGGTTTGCAAATCCCCAGACCAGCATCATTGGAATCACTGGGGACTTGTTAGAAATGCAAATTTTCAGGCGCCACTTAAGATCTACTAAATTAGTGGGACGCCTGGGTGGCTCAGTTGGTTGAGCAGCTGCCTTCGGCCCAGGTCATGATCCCAGGGTCCTAGGACAAGTCCCTCATGGAGCTACCTGCTTAGCAGGGAGTCTGCTTCTCCCACTCCCTACCCCCCACCCAACCCGTGTTCTCTCTCACTCACTCACTCCCTCAAATAAATAAAATCTTAAAAAAAAAAAAAGAAAGAAAGACTACTAAGTGAAGTACTTAGCACATGAATACCCACTTAATCTTATTTCTTTCCTTCCTCCCTCCTTTCTGCTTTTTGAACAAAAGTAGACTCAAAGACAAATGTTGCCATCTATTCAACATCAAAATACAATGAATACGACAAATGTTTTGATCCCAAACACTTTCCTGATGTTGCTTTTATTGATTCAAGCTCAAATGTAAAAATATATATGAAAGACATAATTCAAATATCATTATCAGGCACTTTTCCATGTGATTTGGAAATCATTTTCTTTTCTGAAATATTAAACTGAATGTTTAAAATACGGTACATTATGCAAGATAATGCACTAGGAAGTAAGCTACCAGGCCTATAATTAAATTTGGATCAGAAGATGTACTGGTGCTTCAAAACTTAAATAAATAAATAAATATACAACTATATACAAAGTAAATATACAAAGTATTCTCAGCTCAAAATCTAACTGTAAGCTAAGCGAAATAAGTCAGAGAAAGACAAATGCCGTATGATTTCACTCATATGTGGAATTTAAGAAATGAAACAGATGAACATAGGGGAAAAGGGAAAAAAGAGAGGGAGGTAAACCTTAAGAGACTCTTAACTATAGAGAACAAACAGGGTTGCTGGAGGGGAGGTGGGCAGAGAATGGACTAAATGGGTGATAGGTATTAAGGAGTACACTTGTAATGAGCACTGGGTTTTACATGTAAGTGATAAATCACTAAATTCTATTCCTGAAACCAATATTACACTATATATTAACTAACTAGAATTTAAATAAAAACTTCTTTAAAAATATAACTGTATTATGCTCCTGATATTTATTTTTTATTGAATTATAATTGACAAACAATATCCTATTAGTTGTCAGGTGTGCAACCCAATGATTTGATATTTTTACATATTATAAAATGATCCTTACAATAAGCTTAGTTAACATCTAGCACCATACAAAGTTGTTATTATTGACCATATACCTTATGTGCTCTCCATATTTAAATTATCAACTGAGATATTAAAAATCAAACAAAATATTTAAACTTATATATAAAACAAGAGTACGTGCCTTGGGAAAAAAGCATTAGTTCTTCTACTGTACTGACTTTTCATACTTGTCTGTGCTATCTGTAAACCACTGACCTCCAGAAAGTCACTCCAAAAACCTAAATGGCCAGTAATATTAATGATAATAAGGTTATACTGTCATAGAGCAAGTTTACTTCTAAGAGACTTGCTGAGTATAGAGTCTTTTAATACTGTACTTGATCTGCACTAATACCAAAAGAAGAGATGAACAGGATTAAAGTTGACATAAAGAATAAAGGTACTGAGGGCCTGAAAAAATACACTATTTAGTCTGAAACTAAACAGAAGAGACATCTCAGGCTTAAAACTATATGGCTATATATGGGGCGCCTGGGTGGCTCAGAGGGTTAAAGCCTCTGCCTTCAGCTCAGGTCATGATCCCAGGGTCCTGGGATTGAGCCCCGCATCGGGCTCTCTGCGTAACAGGGAGCCTGCTTCCTCCTCTGTCTCTCTCTGCCTGCCTTTCTGCCTACTTGTGATCTCTGTCAAATAAATAAATAAAATCTTTAAAAAAAATAAGAGTTAAAAAAATTATATGGCTATATCAAACTCAGGCGTAGATTGTTTTTTATCTCCATACTAATACTAACAAACTTTTAGGAAAGAAAGATACCTGCATTTGGGATAGGGGGAGGTGTTTAAAAAAAAAAAAAAAAAGCCTTTGCAATCAAAGATGACTAATTAGTACTGCACACTCCTGATAAATACAGAAATGTACACCAAAAAATGTATAATTGAACATTAAATCCAAAAAATAATGATTCGCAAGAAGTAATTTATAATAAACAATTGCAATCAATGACTAGAACACAGAAAAGGCATATTTCAACTTCTTGGTTAATACCTTAAGATTACTTACTATGCAGATCAAGATTTACTGTAAAACTAAAGAAGCTTAAGCTTCAGAGCCCTCATTTAAACTGGTTCCTGCCAAGGCCAAGTGATATTTCCAAGCCATAACATGAAAATCTCTAGAGGAGGGGGTGCCTGGGTGGCTCAGTGGGATCATAACCTAAGCCAAAGGCAGACGCTTAACTGAGTGAGCCACCAAGGTGCCCCTAGAACTTTTATTTCTTAAAACCATTTTCAGCCAGAGAGAAATAAGAGGTTAAAAAAAAAAAAGTGATGAAATGGAAAAGAACATATGGATAGGTGATATATGTATAGAAAAACAGATTCATTTGCAATGATATTATCTCTTTAAGCAAAATGGGATACAGCTAAACAGTAAAAATGTAATCAAAAATAGTTCAGCAAGCTACTGGTAACTAACAGTGAGGAAGGCTGACGGAAAAAAGGAGACCATGAAATCAAAGGGAAAAGAGTGGTTAGAAAACAACCAAGGTCAGGGCGCCTGGGTGGCTCAGTGGGTTAAAGCCTCTGCCTTTGGCTCAGGTCATGATCCCAACATCCTGGGATCAAGCCCTGCATCAGGCTCTCTGCTCAGCATCAAGCCTGCTTCCTCCTCTCTCTGCCTGCCTCTCTGCCTACTTGTGATCTCTGTCAAATAAATAAATAAAATCTTTAAAAAAAAAGAAAGAAAGAAAGGAAGAAAAAGAAAACAACTAAGGACAGTTCTTCAAAATGTTAACATAGAACTACCATATGACCAGCAATTTCACTCCTAGGTAAATACCCAGGAAAAATGATAGACAAATGTCTATCAGCTGATGAATTAATAAATAAAATGGGGTGGTAGTAAAATAGATAAAGATTAAGAATAAGAGGCACAAACTTCCAGTTATAAAATAAGTCATGAAGAGGAAAAGTACAGCATAAGGAATCAATAATATTATAATAGATAACACTGTATGATGACAAAAGGTAATTCCACTTATGGTGAACACAAAGTATTGTAGAGAATTGTTGAATAAATATGTTGTACACCTGAAACTAATATAACATGGTATGTTAATCATATTTCAATTTTTAAAAAGCGAATAAAAATAAAAAATAAAATGTGGCATATATATACAATGTAATATTATTCAGCAAAAAAAGGAATGAGCTATTGATACATGCTACCATGTGGATAAATCCTGAAAACTCTAAGTGAAAGAAGCTAAGCACAAAAGGCCACATATTGTATGATTCTATTTATATAAAATGTCCAGAATAGGCCAATCAATAAAAACATAGTGTTGCCTAGTGCTGGGGTTGCAGAGTAGGGAATGGGGACTGACTGCTAATGAGTTTGGGGTTTCTTTTTAGGGAGGCAAGAGTGTTCTAAAATTATACTGATGGCTCCAAAACCCTATGAACATACTAGAAAACATTGGATTATACTAGAAATGCATGGTTTATACATTTATATCATAAATTGTTTGGTATGTAAATTATACCTCAATAAAAACCTGTCAAAAATAATAAATAAAAGCCAAGGTCAGAACATATATGTCAAAGTACAAGCTGGATTTTAAAGGGATGTCATTTAAAATAGTAATAGTAATAATAATTCATTTCTACTTGTTAAGTGCCCACTATGTGCTAGGTACTATGTTAAGCATATTACATTTTACAGTTGACTCTTAAACAACATGGGTTTGAACTACACAGGTCCACTTATATGTGGATTTTTTTTTTATAAATACAGTACTGTAAGTGTATTTTCCCTTATGGTTTTCTTAATAACATTTTCTTTTCTCTAGTTTACTTTATTATAAGAATTCATATATAATACATATAACATATAAAATATGTGTTACTTGACTATGTATCGGTAAGGCTTTTGGCCAACAGTAGGCTATTAGTAGTTGAGTTTTGGAGAGCCAAAAGTTATACATGGATTTTTGATTGTGCAGGGGTCTGGTGTCCCTAACCCCCAATTTGTTCAAGAGTCAACCATTTCTAAACTTTTCAGTAGTTCTAAAAAGTAGGTTTATAATGTCAAATGTTGTATAAATTTAACAGATGAAGAAACTGAGAAACAGGAAGGATAACTTGCCCAATCATAGAGAGCTAATCAGTATCAGAGCCAGGATTCTAAACCAGGTCTGTGACTCCAAACATCTTTGACCCTAATACTCTTTGACTATCTTAGAAATAAGCTCAGGAACCTTGTATTGATAGCCTCGTTGCATATCCTCTTCCAGAATTAACAGTCTGTGATACAAAGTCCACCTCCTTAAACGTTTAAACTCAGCCTGCTCAGGGCGCCAGCTGTTGCATCCTGATCACACCACGCTATGTTTATCACCCCTGTTCTCAACCAGACTTTGGACCTGACTGAGTACCAGAATCTCCTCAAGCAAAACTCTGAGATAAAATTACAACAAATGAAAAAGGCAGCTCCTCAGGTATCGTGGGGTATTAAGAATTAAAGAAGGGGAAGGGAGTATTTATTGAGAGCTATTTTGTGCCAAATTACTGAACTATGATCAGAGATTATACAATCTGAGGTAAATGATTAAAATTAAACCCCCCTCCCACCTTTACCCCCAAATCCCTCTACTGTTTTTTTCTTTGGTGATTGGTAATTAGATATTCTATGGGTAACTGTGGTCTCCCCCAAGGGCTGTATAGACCTGGTGTTGATCACAAGCAAGAAATGGGCCTTCTCTCAGATATAACCATAGGCTGGCAAGATAGAGAATCCCTTTGTCCTCTGAGCCTTCTCCTGGGGGTTTAGAGCTATCTGGATATGTTGCTGGTGGCACTCCCAGGTAGAAGAATTAGAGATGGCTTCTGCCACTAGAAGACAGGTATATGTGTTAGAGTCAAGAAGGGAGGTATCCCAATAAAAGACACAAATTGAAAAGGAATTTTATCTTGTAAGCCAGAGTATATCAAAGCATACTAGTAACTTGTATTTATTTCCCTTTTGTATCTCCTAGCATTTAGTAAAGTACTAAATATTCCAGCCTGGTCTCAGCTGTGTACTTCACGAGTATTAAGAGAGGACTCACCTTTGGGACAGAAAATAAAAGACAAGGCAATCCTCCCTGAGGTCAGCAAGGCATTCCTCGGAAGGTGACTCTTTGGGAACTAAAGTCCTTGCTGTGAGCTCAAATTATTACCCACCCCCATATGCAAAATCTCCTTCTAAAGCCAACTTTGGACGTTCCTGGGTTTTATTTACTAAAATAGCAGTTTTTTCCCTATCAGAAACAACCTTACTGTAAACCCAGGTCTATCTGATTCCAAAACTCCTCTCTTTATTGGCTGCTACATCACACTGCCTCTGAAATACTATTAATAGAAAACTGTTCAGCAAGAGTATGGGAGAGAATCGTTTAAGAAAGGAGGAGGAAGGAAGAAAGGGCGGGTAGAAGAGGGAAGGAGAAAAAGGGAAAGAGGAAGGGATTTCACCAAAGCAATAAAAACTCATTGTGAATTGAATGTCAAAGATGGAAATATTTACATTTAATATATACACTTAGTCAGCATATATGGACAGTAGTACCTGATCTATAGCTAGCATCTGAAATGTGTTAACTCCCTTCCTTAGGAACAAAGACAAGAGCTAACTAGAAAAATGCTGTTTTAAGTTTTGGCTTTTGAAGAAGTTCAAACTAATGATATTAGAACAGATAAACAAAAAACTCTATATTTCCTTACTGAAAAATTATTCCATAGGTAAAAAGAATGCAGAATTGGGGTGACTATAAAGTAATACATATCAGTTTGCTATTCAAACAAAAAAAGGGGAACACATTCTTTCACTTCTCCAATATGTTTAAATGCAGAAATATATGCAAATTCATGAATGAGTTTAACTGCACATTTTTTTTTTATTACGTTATGACAATAAAGTATTTCTTTTTGTACCTGCTAAAAGTCACAACGATTCAAGGCACTTCAGATTTCAGGTGGCTGGTGCACAAGCTCCCCTGCAAAAAACCCTCCCAACGAACATCAGCCAAACCCCTTCCTGTTTTTCAACCTCTTATGTTTACTTTCACATCTGCTGCAAAAGATAAAAGCAACAATGGGGACATCAACCACATAATCGTGCCCTACCAACCCGGAAACGAAGCTATGAAACCAGAGTGGCTGTGAAATGGGTCTTTAGAAAACTCACACACAGGCTTAAAAATGTTACAGTGTAAGTCTGAATCAAATCCAAAGGTCACGACTAGACAAAACCATATTAGTTATGTCTGTATAGCTATATTATATTTATTTACACATAATAATCACATAAACACATAGATACACAATTTAAGTAGAAAAAAGATATGGGTCAAGATGCAAAAACTATTCTTCTTGGGGCGCCTGAGTGGCTCAGTGCGTTAAAGTCTCTGCCTTCAGCTCAAGTCATGATCCCAGGGTCCTGGGATCAAGCCCCATATCGGGCTCTCTGCTCAGCAGGGAGCCCGCTACCCTTCCTCTCTCTGCCTGCCTCTCTGCCTACTTGTGATCTCTCTCTCTCTCTCTGTCAAATAAAAAAAATTTTTTTTAATTTTTTAAAAACCTATCCTTAACCACAGATTATTTCCCATCTCCATGAAGCCATATTTTATCAAGGGGAAAAGGGACCTAACACTTACTGAGTATCTGCAGGTAACAGGCACATAGTAAAGCTTGTTTTTCTTTGTCATTGTTATGTATTCTGTGTAATGTAGGTATGATCCTCATTTTACAGAAGAGGAAACCAAGGCATGGAAAAGTACTTTCACAAAAGCACAACCATTAAGAAATCATTAGCTTTAACAGACAGCTTGTATCCAGATCTCTCCTTCCCCACTTGCTCATGGGCATACTGAGTAAGCAAAGGTGCAGCCATAAAGAATGTGGCTTTGAAGACAATTTTCACTTGTTAGTTATGCAACTTTGTACTAATTACTTAACTTTTTAACCTGCGTCTTGAAATGTAAAATGGGATTAATCACACCTGCAACAGAGGGGTTCTGATGAGGTTTAAATGCAAAAATAATGGCTAACATTTGTCTAGTGCCAGTATTCTAACTACTTTACATATATTAGCTCATTTAATCATTATAACAACCTTAAAAGGTATAAATATGTTTATCATCTCCATGTTATATAATAAACATTGGGGTACAGAAATTAAGTAATTTGCCCAAGGTCACCAGCTAAAGAGTGACACAACTAGAATTTAAAACCAGGCATTCTAGCCCTGGAGCTCATACTCTTTAACACCTATGTCATATCTATAAAGCACAAAGCTAAGCTCATAATAGGTCATCAATAAATACTAGCACTATTATTTTATCTCCCATATAATACCACCCAGTGAATAGTCACTGAAATGTATTAAACCAAGTAGAAGAGCCAGAATTTTAATCTAGGTTTTGCTCTGTGCTTTCCCCCATAACTACATGTCTTTCCACAACACACTGGCTCTACTCTTAAATTTTTTGTGCATGCCGTCATTTCTACTAACACTAGATCATTACACTTCTTAGGACACAGGTCACGTCTTCTACGTTTTGTGATCACATATACCCGCAAGGTCCTGCTCATTGTGCATAATCAATTAATATGCAAGAAATAAATGAACATGCCATTCCTCTGCTCAAAATCCTCCCAAGAATTCTTGTCTCAGAAAAAAAATGCTAAGTCTATAGCATAACCAACAAGGCCCTACAAGAAATGCTCCTTCTCCTACCTCAACTTTTCTGAACTCAACTCCTACCATTTTCCCCCAGATCATTTATCATTTTAAACCCACTACACTGGCTTACTTAATGTTTCTCAAACACACCAAACATGCTTAACACTTGTGCTGATTGATCTTCTGCCTGGAATGCTCTTCTCGAGATAGTATTCAGGACTCTGCTCAAAAGTCACCTTAAGGGGCGCCTGGGTGGCTCAGTGGGTTAAAGCCTCTGCCTTCGGCTCAGGTCATGATCCCAGGGTCCTGGGATAGGGTCCTGGGATCGAGCCCCGCATCGGGCTCTCTGCTCAGCAGGGAGCCTGCTTCCTCCTCTCTCTCTCTCTCTCTCTCTGCTTGCCTCTCTGCCTACTTGTGATCTCTGTCAAAGAAATAAATAAAATCTTAAAAAAAAAAAAAAAAAGTCACCTTAACCAGACAGGTCGTCTCTGACCACTCTATCTACTACTTAAAGTATCCACCCTACCTCCCTCTTTGCCCCCTTATCCTGCTTTCCCTGATCCTCACAAAAATCTTTTACTCTCCCCCTGATTTGTATATATGTTTATTATCTGTTCTCTCCAACTAAAATGTAAGCTCCAGAAGAACAGACACTTCTATTCTACTTTATTCACTGTGTGTCCCAATGCAATTAGGACAGTGCTTGGTAAATAGATGATCAGGGTGCCTGGGTGTCTCAGTCGGTTAGGTGACTGACTCTAGATTTCAGCTCAGGTCATGATCTCAGGGTCCTGGGATTGAGCCTCACGTCAGGCTCTGCACTCAGCAGGGAATCGGCTTGAGGATGCTCTCTCCCTCTGTCCCTCCCTCCCCCTAAAATAAATAAATCTTTTAAAAAATAGCAGATGAGGGGCACCTAGGTGGCTCAGTGGGTTAAAGCCTCTGCCTTCAGCTAGGGTCATGATCCCAGTGTCCTGGGATCAAGCCCCGAACTGGGCTCTCTGCTCAGCCGGGAGCCTGCTTCCTCCTCTCTCTCTCTCTGCCTACTTGTGATCTCTGTCTGTCAAATAAATAAATAAATAAATACAATCTTTTTTTTTTACAAAATTAAAAAATAAAAAATACCAGATGAATGTTGTGATGAGCACTGGGTGTTATATGCAACTACTACATAAAAAACTAATGATGACTATATGTTGGCAAATTGAACATAATAATAAAAAAATTTTAAAAACAGATGATTAATATTTATTAAATTAGTAAATGGTAGATGTATTAGTTATCTATTCTTATACAACAAATTATCCCCAAAACAGGGCACTTGGCTGGCTCAGTTGGTGAAACATGTGGCTGTTGATCTTGGGGTTATAAGTTCAAGCCCCACATTGGGTGTAGAGATTACTTAAAAATCTCAGGGAAAAAAAAATCACCCCCAAAACTTGGTGGCTTAAAACAATAAACATTTATTATTTCAATTTCTACAGATCAAGAATTCAAGCATGACTTAGCTGGGTGCCTTTGGCTCAAGGTCTCTCATGATATTGTAGTCAAGTGTCAACCATGTCTGCATTCAACTCAAGGCTCAACTCTGCCTGAAGAATCTACTTCCGAGCTTACTCACATGGCTGTTAGCAGGCCTCGGAGATCTGCTTCCAAGCTCACTTACACTGCTGCTGACAGACTTGGTTTCTCACCATGTAGGCCTCTACACAGGCTGCCTGTGCATTCTTAGGCTATGGCAGCTGAAAATCCAAGGGACAGAATGAGAGCCCAAGATGAGAGGGACCAAGACAAAAGCCACAGCCTTTTGTAACCTAATCTTGGAAGTAACATCCCACCACTTGTGCTGTATTCTATTCATTAGAAGTTAAGTCCAGGCCACACTCAAGGGGAAGAGATTACACAAGGGCATGAATACCAGGAGGCAGGAATCACTGGGGACCACCTTAAAGGGTGCCTACTACAATAGGCATAATAAAAGTCTAAAACCAAACAAAACAGAAATACCTTGCCCTTTGGCCACCTGATATATTCTTTAGTACATTTATTTATAAATGATGCTATGATCACTATGCAATCATTTACCCCAGTGCTAGTTTTTTTGGTACTACAAACACCAGTGTTCATTAATGGTCATATTAGAAAGAGACAACTAGCAAGAATAAGTCAACAAAAATAGCATCTGAAAAGAATTATTGGATGAATCTTGCTAAGCAGATGACAATAATCTCTTAAAATAGAGATTGGATATTGGGGTGCCTGGGTGGCCTAGTCAGTTGAGTGCCCAACATGTGATCTCAGCTCAGGTCTGGATCTCAGGGTTGTGAGTTCAAGCCCTACATTGGGCTCCATGCCATATATACACATACATACATACACATTATATATATATATATATATATATAAATTTATATATCAATATATATAATTTCAAACAATATCCAATCCACATATATGGTTGCTATTATGGAAATATTGTTAATTTTCTTAGGTATAATAATGGTATTATAGTTATATAGGATAATGCCTTTGTAGGATATGCATAACAAAGCATTTTAGGAGTAAAGTGTCATGATAACTGTGACTTACTTCCCAAAAAAATAGGACACACACACATACACAGAGAGGCAATCAGAAGCAGTCAGCATTACAACTCAGGTCATAAATCTTAATTATCCCAGGACATCATATTCTCACTATACATCTATATGTCTAGTGTGTCCCCTATTTTATGTATCTAGCTATTGTGTTATACAATATCTGTGTTTGGGGGATAGGGATGAAATGAAAGACATGATATTGACCTTCTGCCCCCCAGAAGCTGGCAATCTCATTGGGGAATAGCAGTTTCATATACAATATAAAACAACACACAACAGGGTACCTGGGTGGCTCAGTCCGTTAAGCATCTGCCTTCAGCTCAGGTCATGATCCCAAGGTCCTGGGATCCACAGGGAGTCTGCTTCTCCCTCTGCCCCTCCTCCCACTCATTCTCTCAATCTCTCTCTCTCTCTCTCAAATAAATAAATAAAATATTTTTTAAAAATTTTTTAAAAAACACACACACAACAAATCTGATATATTACAAATAAATAAACCAAGAGTTCAGAAAAGGATACCAATAAACCTTCAGAGAATAAATATCTTTGAAACCTCTTTCCTCTAACAGGTTTCTTATTGTTGGCATCCTTTCCCTTAAGTACGTCTCCTTTACTTTATCTACTTGGCAACAACCGACTGATTATTTCCTACCTTTTAACAAAATTATCTGGAGACCATCTAAAAATAAAATACATGTGTTGCCTGTTTAGAACACAGGATATGATTTTTAAAATAAAATACTATTTACATTTTCACTGGAAAAAAAACCACTAAATATACTATGTGGATTTTTTGGCCTTCAAAAGTAACTATGTTATTTCAAGAGTTGAGGATGCCAGAAAGCTTGAAGATTTAAAAATAACCACACAAAGAGCTCATTTCCAACACCAGATGGAAAGAAATTACTCTAAAGACACATGTGTGGGAGGACATATATACAACATCATATGACACCATGCGAAAGGTTTATATAATTACATAATACCATCAAAATTAGTAGGACTCACAGGTAGTAAGTTAGCAATAGTGTCAATTCTCTGAATCATTAAAAAAGATAAAAGGGCAAGAAACAGCAAGTGGGTGGTAGCATTAAAAAAAAAAAAAAGCCTCTTTAAGATTCCTTCCATGAGTCCCTATTACATACTGAAATAGTTGACAGGTAAAATTTGAGAGGCTGAGGTATTTGGCTGGCTCAGTTGGTGGAGCATTCTTCTCTT
This sequence comes from Lontra canadensis, assembly GCF_010015895.1. Classification (NCBI taxonomy): domain Eukaryota; kingdom Metazoa; phylum Chordata; class Mammalia; order Carnivora; family Mustelidae; genus Lontra; species Lontra canadensis. The sequence goes on along the minus strand of NW_022631019.1, from coordinate 21,082,429 downwards.
GATTTCAGGGGCTGTGGTTTCAAGCCCCATATTGGATATAGAGATTACTTAAAAATAAAATCTCTTACAAATAAATAAAAAATAAAAATTAAAAATAAATAAAATTTGAGGGCTTAAATCCTTGGAGCTTGACAGTTCTGCCTGTGTCTTTATGGTCAAAACTAGACAGAAACATTTATTTCAATAACCTGTCCCAAATGTATCATCGAAGTGAAACACTTCTCACTTGAATATACGTACAACTTTGAATTGGTAAATGAAAATATTTGACATATAGGGTTGCGTCTGTGGCTCAGTCATTACGCATCTGCCTTCAGCTCAGGTCATGATCCCAGGGTCCTGGGACTGAGCCCGGTATCAGGCTCCCTGTTTGGCAAGGAGCTGGCTTCTCCCGCTCCCTCTGCCTGCTGCTCCCCCTATTGTGTTCTCTCTCGCTGTCAAACAAATAAAAAAAAACAAAAAAAATCTAAAAAAAAAAAAAAAAGAAACCAAAAAAACCTTGACATATAAATTAAAATGGCAATTCTTTATACGATGATGTATTCAAAGATATATGTTAAGATCTCATTGTATTGAAATGATTTTAATAGGATTATTTAATTTATATAAGCATTAAGTAATAGCTGAATAACAATCACAGCTCAACCTTGACATAGTACTATATGAATATATAGCACTATATGAATATAAATTACCAAGAGCTTACATTTCTACCTCACTTGTGGGTCACGGGCTTAAATTTAACCAATACAAAATAACCCTATGCTTTAATTATGTTAAATCACTGAGGATTCTTCAAAACTCTTATAACTTTTTTATGACTTAATGCAGATATTATCAAAAGAGAATATAGAAAAGTTTTCTAAATGAATATTAATGTTGAAAATATTTAAACCTCAGTCTATGTTGTATCCGGTGCTACAATTCAGACATCTAGAGTGTCTACCAAAAGTTGGTTTGGATTAAGATACTTTTTGTAGAGGATGGAAGGCACAAAAAGCAGGTAAGCTGCATTTATAAATCAAAATTAACTTCAGGAGTTAATATTTTATCTTATTTTATCTTATTATTTCCACCTATTTCCAAAAAAAATTGAGGTGTTCCTGTTCCTATTATTAGATAACAGAATTATATATATACATTGAATATATAGAAAAAGAATTAGATAATATTAATGGAGTATCTACTGCTTCTTCCTATCTTATTTATCAATATAAATATTTAGTCACAGTCCCAACCTATTCTATTCCATCAGACAATTTTGCCTCTTCCTACTTCCTAAAGTAATCTGCCAAGATTACTTTAACCCTACTCAAGGCTCCACTACACATAGCTAAGAAACAATTTTAATTTCTACAGAGATTTTCTTCAGAGTTGAATGATAGAAGGCCTAGATTAATTCGGTGTCAGTGACACAAAGAACCCTCAGCCATGAAAGGGAGACAGCAATAACTAATCACAGTTTAATCCATATGGCTTTATCCTGGAGATAATTAAGAGGTAAATGCAATAGGAGAACTGGTCTTAATAAGTGCAATAACAAAATAACAAAATAGACGTGATGCCAGGATGGCTCTGGAATTTCATATACAAGAGAATTTTAAGGGTAGCATATTTATTTAGGGTGACTTTGGAGGAAGCTGATAAAGATTGGGGGAAGGGTATTTTAAAGTCTCAAGTCATTCCTTGTATTGTATTGACCACACCCAATATTGGTATTTTGCTTTTCTTTAAAGTCCAAACAGCTAGCCAATTTATTTTCAAATACTTCAAGGTGGATACAATCCCACTTAAATAAAAAATAATTAACAAAAATAAGTATAAATAGACTTTCATCATAATCAGATGCTCTCACTAAACTTTCCTAAAACCAATACGTGAAGCAGTGTCAGTGAGGCAGTTAATTCTAAATAAGATCAGCACTCAAAATAAAATATCAAAGTTCTACATTCTAAAGCCTTCAGTTTCTGAATACTGTCCATTGCTATAGCTCCATTAATCTTTCTCACTGTGTATTCATTAAATAACAGCAGAGTAAATCAAAATACTAATTTAACTCAGTGTGTACACCAGAGTATTTGTTACACTGCATTTTACTGAACATCCCATGAATCTACTCATAAAAACAACACACAGTAAGCCACCAATGGCATAACAACGAACTTAAATAAAAAGCAAAAATTAACACATATATTTAGAATCTGGCTCTTCTCACCTGAAAGCTATTATAAATGAAATGAATCGATTAACTTCCAAAAATTCTAGATCCTCTATATAAATAAGGCCCATAACTGATCAATTCAGAGGCTTCTTTTAAAAGTTTTTAAGTTTCATCATTGGGGGTATCAGAGAAAAAAGGAAAGTTGTTCATAAGAATAAAGTTCTTAAAATTATTATTGCTTAGCTCACAAATATAATAAGGTGCTTCCACTCTCAAGCGATAGAGGAAAAAACAAGTTCTTTGGAGGCAGGGATGAATCTTCATCTGAACATGCCATGTGACCAATCACGAATTTGATGAGACTCTTGGAAAAATACACTGGCAGCACTTGAGGAGCTGGCCAGCTGCTTAGATAACAAGGAAACAGACCGTGGTCTCAACATGTGCTCCTCTTGATTTCAGAACCAAATTCAGCAACCCCTCCTAGCCACTGAGATACTACAGTTATAAAATCAGATCACCAGGATTAAATTGGATTGGACATTCAGAAAACAATATATGTAACCGCTATCACTCACATCACAAATTATAGACCATATATTTTTAAATCACAGTCTCTGGATGTGCATCTCAAAATACCCGCAGAGAATTCAAGAATCTGGTGACTTTTAGCCAACACTTCTGACAGACTGAACTCTGAAGCTTTCTTAGCAAAAGTAGGAAGGAAACCAAATAACACTGTCTTTGGTGTTTGGTGGGAGAGCACACCATCTCCCATAATATGAATTTGTTTAAAATTAAGACCGTAAAAAAAAAAAATAAAAAAATAAAAACTGAAGAATGAGATGGAAGTCTAGCTCTGCAATTTCAAAAAATGTTAAACTCAAGCTGCACCAAGTAAAACATCACACTGGTGAACTTTAAATGTAGGGCACAAACCTGACAAAAAAGAATAACAGGAAAAAATATATAGGTCATACCTCAACAAATGCCACAACCATTTTTTTTCAGAGGAGACAGGTATCATTTAAAATCATTTGTTAATTTCGGGGTGACCTTGGTGGCTCAGTTGGTTAAGTATCCGGTTCCTAATTTCTGCTCAGGTCATGACATCAAGGTTGTGAGATCAAGGGCCTGCATGGGGCTCTGCGTTCAGTGCAGCGTGGGCTAAAGATTCTCTCTCTCCATCTGCCCCTACTGTCTCTCTCTCTCTAAAATATATAAAATCTGCCAAAAAAAATAAAATAATAAAAAATAAAATCATGTGTTAATTTAGATACTGGCTTTAAAGTGTTGTTTTGTTGTTGTTGTTTTGGTCACAGGGAGAGAGAAAGCGAGAGAGCACGCGCACATGGGAGCACGCAAGCAGGGAAAATCAGAGGCAAAGGGAGAAGCAGGTCCCTGCTGAGCAACAAGCCCAATGAGGGACTCGATCCCAGGATCCTGGGATAATGACCTGCACCAAAGACAGACATTTAACTGACTGAGCCACCTAGGTGTCCCACCTTACCAGTGTTTTGTAAGGAAAAAAGAAAGGGGATAAAATGAAAGCACTTTTAAATAAGCAAAGAGGAAAATGTGTGTATTACTTTGCTAATATATAAATTATATCATGTTATTTTATATTTTATATTGAGGATAAGCCTGGTTTAAAACAGGTTTGTTCAACAGATCTACTCCTTGAAAACAACAAATATGATTTGAGTGTTTAACGGACTTTAAGGAAATGTTAACCTTGGACTAACCACCAAGAAAGAGAAGAGATGCATAAAGCAAGCAGAGACTGACCTAAAAGATGGGTCTATTGGCTTAGTCTATTTCTTTTTCTTTTTCTTTTTTCTTTTCTTTTTTTAGAGAGAGAGAGACAGCACAAGCACACAAGCAGGGGGAGCTGCCAGCTGAGTAAGGAGTGCAATGACGGGCTCAATCCCAGGACCCTGAGATTACTACCCAAACTGAAGCCACATGCTTAACCAACTGAGCTACCCAGATGCCCCTAGCTTTGTCTATTTCTGTTAGCTTAGTCGATCTGCTTACAGCCAGAATTTCCAAGCATTAAACTCATTGACCGGTAGAGCTCTTAGCTCTGAGTTGAATGGAAGCCCTAAGTAGTTTTCTTACTCCACCATCAGCCATCATCTACTACTAAGGGCTGCACATATCAATGGGACACTGAGGACCTAAGTCCTTTAACAAACACCAGCTAAAGAAAACTGAACTAGCTGGTCATACCAATGAGTCTCTAAAGAAAATTCAAAACAAAACAAAAAAGTCTATCAAGTTCCTTCCACATATGGAACTTTTCCCCATACTTCAAATTACTGATATATGTCACATTTTTAAGGTAAAAGACCTGAAAACAGTCAGCAAGAACATATATGGAACTGCATGGCCAAAGAGATACAAATGGGAAAGCAGGAGTTATTACTGAACAGTTCTTCTTGGCTGAAAAATACAAGTAATAAGAAGAATAAAGGTAGAAAGGTAGATTGGGGACTTATCTATAAGATATTTGGTATATTGGGACTCCTGGGTGGCTCAGTGGGTTAAGGCGCTGCCTTCAGCTCAGGTCATGATCCCAGAGTCCTGGGATGAAGTCCCACATCCAGCTCCTCGCTCAGCGGGAGTCTGCTTCTCCCTCTGCCTCTGCCTGTCACTCTGCCTGCTTGTGTTCTCTCTCTCTCTCTGACAAATAAATAAAAATCTTTAAAAAAAAATTTGGTATATTTGTAATAAAACACTAGTATAAATGTTGGGAGAATTTAGGCAAGGCCTAAAAATTAAAAACATTTCTTTCCAAGCCTGAATCCAACTGTATAAGAAAAAAAGTGTAGTTTTGTTACTAGAAGAAAGAGAAATCAGAAGGTTAGCAGACTGAGCTTGGGTTTGCCAGTGAGTTCACTTTTAATAGTGGCAAAGATAACCCTACTTCAGTTTCCCCCAGAGATATGAATAACTCCCGTGTTTACCTTAATTATAACCTTCGTGGAGAAAGCACTCTGAATTAGCACCTTGATTCCAAGGCAATCTGATGTTCGGTTATAAGCATTTTTTATGTCATTTATTGAGTGCTGTGTGCCAGATATCCTGCAACCTACTCTACATGGATTATATTAATAACACCCCAAAAAACTATTCACAAAACCAAAAATTATACAGCTGGCAAAGAATTTCTGATGTTTCCAACTTAGGGAAATGAAGAGTGTTTCAAGTTTCCATGAAAAGTAAGGGGGGATATGTATATCAACTGCTTGATTAAAAACATAAACCAGGGACGCCTGGGTGGCTCAGACCCTTAAGTGTCTGTCTTCATCTCAGGTCATGATCCTGAGGTCCTGGGACCATCCAGCCCCACATAGGGCTCCCTGCTCAACGGGGAGCCTGTTTCTCCCCCTGCCTGCTCTCCTCCTGGTTGTGCTCTCTCTCTCTCTCTCAAATAAATCAATAAAATCTTTTTAAAAATAAATAAATAAAAGCATAAATGAACTAAAATCTTTGCCAGGACTGAGAATACAGAAAACAGCAGTGAGCAACAGCATATACAGTGCATCCTCAAGAGAGCATAAATCCACTGTAATAATATCCAAGACACAAGACATAACCATTTCTTGCAATTTTCCCCTAAAAACAGAAAGAACAAAATAGCAGCTGTGAAATCACCCAGACTACTAAAAACAGGGCTCGGCACCTCTTAAAACAAAACAAAACAAAACACCTATCTCCTAATCAGCAGTACGTGCCAAAAAACGCCAAGTCCCCACAGACGAGGCATTCATGGTAGGGCACAGAGGCACAACAGGATGACAGTGACTATCATGTGGCCAGAAACCAATCCGTCAGCAATTTGTCTGTTGCACGTGAGATCACTTTCTCTCTGGAGGACGCGCGTTCCTGGGGCGGATGGACCAGGTGTGGCAAGCCCCCGCCCGGAACAATCGCCGGGTGGTGCCTCTCGGAGCGCGAGCCCACATCCAGCCTCCCCACAGGTAGAAGCAGCCCAGCAAGCAGGAGGAAATATTTCCAAGCCGACAGATGCAGGAACTGAAAAAGGAGGTCACGATGCTGAGAGAATAGATTTAACCCTTTGGTCCCTGGGAACCGGGAAGACTAGAGGGGAGCGCGGCAGAGCCCTCGGGGTCGGGGGATTCTTTCAGCGGGGCGGCCGTTTGGGGCGGGAAGGCCTCCCTGTCTGTCCTTCCAGGGCTCCCTCCAGCCCTCAGATGGTGCCAGACTTCTGCAGACAGCCCAGCCACCTCGTCAGGAAGAAACTGCTCTGCGGCTGCCCCCAACACCTTCACCGCCCGGAACCCGCAATCCTCCTCCATTCGGTTTCCTTCCAAGGTTCCTGCCCGTGGACAGTGATGGGCGGACCTCGTCAACAACAGACCCCAAGCTCAACTTTGCAACGCTCCCCCGCCGCCAGCCCCCGCCTCCTTCTGCTCAGGCCGGCCACGTCCCGGCTGCAGCCCCTCAGCCTCCGGCGCGCAGAGGCCCGGGAGCCCGAGCCCCCGGCCCGGGGCCTGCGGGGGGCTGCAGACAAAGAGGCTGCGGCGCGCCGCGGCCGCCAGGACCGTCCCCTCGGGGACAGCTCCGCGCCACCACCATCCCCAACCCCGCTCGCGCGCCGCAGCCGCCTCGTCTCACCGGTGGCCCCCGGGGCCCGGGCTCCTGAGCCTGCCGCTGCAGCCGCCCGACGAACAATGGCAGGAGAAGGCGCCGGCGCCGAGATTCGGGCCCTCTGCGGCTCGCGGGCCCGCCGGCTGCTGGTGGACTGACTGACTGACTAACCCACTGGCGGAGGGAGGGAGGAAGGGAGCGAGGGAGCGAGGGAGCGAGCGAGCAGGCGGCCCCGGCGCGCGCCCTCCCGCCTTCGCTCTGCGAGGCGAGGCCGCCCGGCCCGCAGCCAGCCAGCCCGCGCGCGCCCCTCCCCCTCCATTCGCCACAACATTGTAGTAAATTTCTATTGGACGGCGCCTGAGGGAGGGAGGGGGCCGGGCTCACGGCCCGCCAGCCCATTGGCTGAGGACAAGTTCTGGGCTTCTCTAGTTTCCCCCTCCTCTAGGCGGGTAAGGGCCGGGGAAGAGAAGGAAAAAGAGGGGAAAAGGCAAGGGGCTGGCCACATATGCGCAAGCGCAAGTCGAACTTGCTCGAGAGTCCAGGGGTTCCCGGCCCCTGCAGTATCCACGTGGGGAATGAGGCAGCTAGTGCCCGGGACCGAGGTGAGGCCCTTTCCACCCAGAGGACGCCCAGGTAGGAGGCTGAGATTTGAAAGCCTCAAGGAAAACCGAGGCTTCTGCCAGCTGACTGCCCACTAATGCACTTCGTGACCTTGGGTAAGCCACTCAGCTTCTCTGGGCCACAGTTTCCCCATCTACTAACTTGATGGTCTCTAGGTGCCATTCACACCCTGACATTCGTGGAGGCCTTACCTCTCCTGGCAATTGTGTAAGGCCTGAAAGCTAGAATGTTATGGCCACGCCAAGATTTCACCTGTCTTTTGCATTTAAGGACCTTCCAGTTCCACCTCGGCACCCTCAAAATCATAAAGGCCTAGCTTCCAAGATCTGCGCCCCAGCTGAATTTAGGGTTGCTCTGACAGTTGCCTGATGTGCCTTTATTTCCTTTCAGAAGTTTCAGAGGCCCCTTGACCCTTCGTACTCCCTGCCAGGCTGGACTCTGAAAAGGCTGGGACCCCACACAGCAGAATGAAGGCTCATGTTTTAAGCACGGTCCCTATACGGTAAAAAAGGTTCTGATATTCCCATTCTAGAGATGAAGACACTCAGGCAGAGAGGTTTAGACCTGCCAGGATAAGAAGCCAGGCCATCTGACATCAGAACCTGCCTATGCCAGCTTCACTGTCTCCTGGTATCTGATCCCAGCCCCCTCCCATCCACAGCTCAGCCTCTAGAAACAGACACCTGGGGTTCAGTTCCCAGCCTCCAGCCCTCCCTCACTGTTTGGACTTCTCTGTGTCTGTTTCTAACCCCATAAAAGGGGATAATGATAGTTCTACCTCCTAAGAGTTACTGTAAGAATTAAATCAGTTAAGATATGTAAAAGGTCTTAGAACAGTGCCTAGTTCATAGCGAGAGCTACATAAGTGTTCATTATTACTGCTATTCAGAGACTAAAATATGGACTGAGAGGTGTGGAGCAGGCTGACCTAATAATATGTTTGTTAAGCTCTCAATTGTTGTCAGCACTGAGCTGAGCACATTGCATGAATTATCTGTTTGAAACATCCTAAGCAAACCACTTGAGGACTACCTGACTACCCTGTCTAAAACAGCCTCCACCCACATACCCTTGCCCTGCCTTTTTTTTTTTTTTTAAGATTTTATTGTTAAGTAATCTCTGCACCCAATATGGGGCTCAAACTCACAACCTCAGGACCAAGAGTCACATGCTCTACCAACTTAGCCAGCCAAGCACCAACCCCCTTTTATTTTGAGATTTTATTTTTACCTTGCCCTGCTTTAATTTGCTTCATAGTCCTCACTTCTACCTGAATTTCTATATATTTATTTATTGCTCCTCTCAATACATTGTTGCATTTTAGATCCACTAAATGACAAGCTCGAGAGGACAGGGATTTTGCCCCTCTTATTCATCTTCCAAAACAGTGCAGCATTGGTGGTATAGTGGTGAGCATAGCTGCCTTCCATCTTCCAGAACAATGCATACTCAATAAATGTTTGTTGGGCAAGTGAACAAATTATCCCCATTTTACATATAAGGAAGCTGAAGCTTAGTAAGGTCAGGTCAGGTCATTCTGTATACTTGACATGAAGCATCTACTCTTGAATATTCTGGTTCCCTGCCTCAGGTTTTCCAATTAAGCCATACATTTGATTCAGGGAGCTCCATCCTACCGTGTCTGTGCCTCACAGGCTTCCTCCATATCAGACCTGGAAATCTGGTACCATGAAGGATAAATCCTGAAGATCAGTCACTGCCCTGACCACTTTGTTATCCAGCAAATTTAGATTCATAAAAACCAATAGTCTCTATCCCATGAAGTGCAGCCAAAGACACATCATATTTAAAAAGTCTTGCTTGCGGGGCACCTGGGTGGCTCAGTGGGTTGAGCCTCTGCCTTCGGCTCAGGTCATGATCCTAGGGCATCGGGCTCTCTGCTCAGCAGGGAGCCTGCTTCTCCCTCTCTCTCTGCCTGCCTCTCTGCCTACTTATGATCACTCTCTCTGTGTCAAATAAATAAATAAAATCTTTAAAAAAATAAAAATTAAAAAAGTTAAAAGCCTTGTTTGCATGAATGGAGTACGTAGTACTTAGCAATCATCACCCTGAAAAAAAGTAGCGGTCTCAGACTAAGAAAAAAATAGCTAAACTAAGGCAGGTATAAACCACTCCTAATCAGAGTGCTCAGCAACACCACACCAAAAACTGTTGGCCCAGGCTTTTACAATCACAAAGACCTGAATTCCAGTCTTTGCTTTCAATTCTTAGCCTGGAGATGAAAGGGCTTTGTAAACTCTAAAGTACTATGCATATATGACTGGTTTTGTTATTAAGTTACACACTGTCACCTGTGAGGCAAAGTGCTCTACCCAGAGTGTAGCTGGACCCACCACATAGTAGGGAGTGGGGGGATAAGTAATGCCCAGTCTGAAGGCAGAGAAGCTTCCCAAACTACCAGTAGTCATGTGCCCAGCTGCCCTCTCAGAAGAGGACTCTGCATACAGACATCCAGTTCCAGTTCCCGCTGCAGAAGGCAGCCCCTGGGTCCCAAGGGTAAAGATCCCAAACACCATCCCTGAGGCTAATTTTCTAGGCAGAAACTCAGCTCCCTGCCTGCTTCATGCTCACATCTGGGTGGCGGTTGTACCATACTCCAAGCCCCAGGTTGGGGTCTCCAGGGGCCATCTCTATCCCGCCTGCCAGCTGAGCCCTCCACTGCCTCCTCCAAGACCCCTCCTGTTCCTTCCTGGGGAATACAGGCTCTGCTAGCTGCCTGTCAGCCCCTGGAGCGGTCAAGGGCACTAAGAAAAAAAAAAAAAGAAGAAAGAAAGAAAGGAAAGAAAAAAGACGGCTTGAAAGGGTCCTAATCCTTTCCTATTACAAACTGAGCTCAAACACCAGCTGCACAGAAGAGGGTGAAATTAGGTGGTGACCAGGGGGGGAAGGCCAGGGATGGTAGCTGGGGCCTCCGATGACCTGGAAGAGATGAGGTTGGGAGACAGCGGGGGTAGAGAGGGGGAAACAGTTGGAGCCTGAACCATTCCCAAATCTGGGACGTGGGCGGATTAGGGACACAGCTGGCCTTACGCCCCAGTGATGGGGCTCATGGAAAACATTTGTCTGTTGTGCAGGGTGGCAAGAGATGAAGAGGGTTTTGAAAAGCTGGGCCCGCCAGCAAAGTGTTCTGAACAGTCACTATTGAATAAAAATCAATCTTTGTAACAGAAGTACATGAAGATTAGAATTGTCTTTCCAACCTGCCCATGGTCATGAAGCTGCAGCCATTTTAGACCTTTTAAACACAAATGATAAACAGGCTATGATAAGGAAAATTACTATTCATACAATGGTATGTCCTTCTAGGCAATTATTTTTAGTAGTAGTACTTGAATTGTTCACAGAAAATATAGTTAAATAAGGGCCGCCTGGCTGGCTCGGTCAATGGAGCATGCGACTCTTGGTCTCAGGGTTGTGAGTTTGAGCCCCAGGTTGGGTGTAGCGATTACTTAACAATAAAAAAAAAAAAGAAAATATAGTTAAATAAGAGAAAAAGATTTAAATCATCCTAAAATCATCAATCAGAAATAACTACCACCAATATTTTGGAGGTGGACTTCCCTTCTAATACCTTCTCTTATACGTACACTTTTTTTATGTATATTAAATTTAGTCATACAAAATTGCTGATCGTATAAGTTAAAAATGGTCAAGCAACAGATACTGTGTATAGTTCAACCTGATGCTTTTTTCAAACTTAAATCATACTGTTTTGGAACTGAGTTTTTCCACCTAATAATATATTGTGACATTTGCATCACCATTTTTAGTAGTGCCCTCAAGCGGATATACCATAATTTAGTTAACCTAGATGTCCAATATTTAGGTTTACTGTTCCATCTTTATCTTGTTTACTCAACAAACATCCTTTTATCTAAGCATACCTATGATTACTTTTTTTAGGATGCACTGATTGCAGTGTTGTTGGTTTTTTTTTTTTTTTCAATTATTGCACACAAGGCTGCCTGTTCTGGTCATTTCTGAGATAAAGGCCAAAGAAATCAGCATATGCAGTGATTTTATACAATACCTTGTCTTTGTATTTGAAAACACAGAGCATGCTTTGACCTCTGCAACACAATGCACTTTGCTTGCAAAATTGCATTGAGCTGGGTCCTAAAGCACACTAAGACCAAAAAATGTGACTGAAATACATACTTTGGAGTTGGCAAGTGATGTCCTTTCTGCTGTGAAGACACTCCAAGAAACGAGGAGCAGAAGGGAAGGAAGTTGAAACTGTAAGAGGACCGCATAGACGGTAGCTAAGACACTCCTCTAGGCCTCTAGATTCACAAAATGTTAAAACTGGATAGGCCCTTGGAGATCATCAAGCCCAAGCTGCAAACTCTTAAAAAGATTGGGAAATGGGTGCAGAAACCGGAAGGGACTTGTGCAAGGTCACATAGCAGAGAGTGGCAGAGCCCAAACTTGAACGCAAGTCTTCTGAACCACACTACTGGAGGCGGCGTCTGTTCCCTGCCTTCCCTGTGAGCCCGCTTACATCTCCCTTTCAAAGCTGCAGGCCAACCTAAATTCTACAGCCAGAAAAACCTAGAAATGTCTAGGCTGGAAGAGCCAGTTATTAGAGATAACTTAAGGGCCAAGTTATTAGAGATAACTTGTTAATAAGAATAATGACAATGGCATTTATTAGGTATTTACTAAATGCAGGGTACACACTAAGTACTTTATATGCATTTATTGTGTTAAGCCTCATAAAGATCCTACAAAGTAATATTACCTTCAACTGCAGTTGAAAAACCAGAGCCCAGAAATGTGAGGTGATTTGCCCAACATCACACAGCTTAAACCAGGTCTGTCTGATACCACTGTCCTCTGCGACTTTCACATCACTCTCAGAAAAGCAGTTTAGAAATGATCTGAATGAGCAACCCCAACCTCTGTCCCAAGACCCCAGGGAAAGGCTGTTGTGGCTGCTTCTGACTATAGCCCTAGGACATTCAAAGAGGGGACACAAGGATCTGGCCTGCCATGACCCTCCCAAACCCCCTTCTCTCGCCAGCTGGAGTGAGCCTAATGACTCTGATCCAGCAAAGCCTCCAGATCACTCAAGCTTAACCCATTAATTCTCTCTCCCCAGGTATCCTCTAGGTCTAGAGGGTTTCCCAAGAAACATGGGGAGAGTCTCAGTGCCAGCAGCTAGCTGAGCCCTTTCTAAAACTGGAAAAGTCAGCCTGGCCCCACCCTCACCAAGGAGAGGCAGAGGAGGAGCCACAGGGAAGCAGGTGGGAGGACTGAGCTCTTCCTCCATACAAGAGGCACTGGGGGTCTTGAATGAACATGATGAGTCCTCAACAATAAGCCATTGGTAATGGTAATGGTAATGGTAATGAATCATTACCATCATCCCAATAAATGGGTGATGGCAAGAAGAGGTCAAAGGAATGTGGGCTTTTGAGGCACCTGGGCTCAAATCAAAGTTCCACCACTGAGATGCTGTGTGAGTCTACCCCAAGTCCCTTCTCCTCTCTTCCTTGTCTATACTATGTGGAAAACATGTGCTAAACACTGCGTTACCAGGGACTTTTTATATACAGCACGTCAGGAAACCTTCACAATAGTCCCTTGACTATAACTCCCATTTTACACATGAGGAAGCAAAACACTTACCCAGGATCACCCAGCTAGTAAGTGTCCAAGTTCAGATGCAAATCCACATCTGCCGGGCTTTACTGCTAGCACTCTTCTTACGGTTTACAGATTGCCTGCATTTCCACAGTGGTCATTGTACTCATACCAGCAAAGATGTACAGTGTACTCGCTAGGTGCCTCGGTACCTCACTTGCCTTTTATTTAATTTTCACAACAACCCCATGGAGTGGGTACTATTTAAACCTCATTTTACAGCTTTGGGGCTGAAGTCAGAGAGATGAGGCAGTTTACCCAGGGTCATGTAGCTTGGGAGGGGTATAGTTGAGAAGCCGAGCTTGTCTGACTCCAGAACCCTCTCCTTTGCCCACTACACTAACCCACCTCTCTTTCCAAGGAGGCCAAGTAAGTGTCTCTATCTCTGAAAGAGGAGAGAGCCAAGGACTAGCAAGAGGTAGTGAGTTGTCCATGGCAGCCCAACAATTGAGCAGCTAAGCAGGGACTGAAACCCAGGCCCTCGAGTCTTAAACCCAGGGTTACTTCCCCCACCCATACTACTGAATCCTGGGCATCAGAAAATGTCCTTGTCAACTGGATATTTGGAAACCTTATACCTAGGTCCCCCAGGGGGACTGGGGAACGCCTCCCATACCAGGCCAGGCAGAGAGTGCTGAGGGTATGGAGGAGAAACTTGGCAGGATACTACCTGGGGAAGACAGTGGTTGAGGTGGTTACCCAGGTGTCTGGAGCTTTGGAAACCTCTGCCTTTGTCTGTCTAAGCCATGCACCCCTAGCTGGGAAGGGGGTAGTTACAGAGGAAGCTGCACACGAGGCCTGGGTTTCCCCGGCTGGCACAGCTCTCTGCTGTGATTTCTGCTGAAAAACAAAAAGTTCAATCCTCTGGGCCTACTTGCTAATTACCAGTAATGACATAATAACCATTGTGGGCCCAACAGCCAAACAGCCCCAACTAGAAATTCTGCATAGCTCAGGCTCAGGAACAAAAGATTTGGGCACTCCAACTGAAACTGATGCCCTGGCAGAAAATATCAGAAGCAAAAGGGCTTTAGGGTTGACCCAGCCAAAGTATTATCTGGCCAATGGAGAGGATGATGGCTCCTCATACAATTACTTATTGAGAATTATTTATCTGCATCGTATAATGCCAGACCCAGAGAGAAGCTGCTTCATTTTTTTCATTAAGTCACTCCACAAATATTTATTTAGCACCTATTATGAGCCAAACACTCTTCTAGGTACAGGGGATGTAACACTGAACAAGACAGACAAAAATCACTGTCACCACCAAGCTTACCATCCCAATGGTGGGGGATAAATGATAAACAAATGTTCACTAAAATACAGTATGTCAAAGAATGATAAGTGCTTAAAAAAAAAATGATAGGTGCTATGGAGAGAGAAAAAAAAAAAAAATTGGCCTGGAGGGAAGATGGGGAATGGTCATATTGTGGCAGGAAAGGGTGTTACCATTTTAAGTTAGATAGGAAGGGCCTTACTGAGAAGGTGGACATTTAAACAAAAAAAAAAAAATTAAGGACATGAGAGAGCAAGTCACGAAAGTATTTGGGGGTAGAGAGTTCCAAGCTGAGTGAACAGCAAGTGCAAGAGCCCTGGGGTGGAGGTATGCCTGGTGTATTCAAGGACTTGCCTGAGATCATAGACCCAGTCATTAACAGAGCTGGGAGAGGAAAGGAATCATACGCAGACTGATGACCCGCTGTGTACCTGAACTCTCTTAAGCCTTAGGACAACTCGGGAGGTAAACATTATGCTCACCATCTCACCATTTCCCAGGTGAGAGGGTGAGACCCAAAGAAGAGAAGTAACTGATCCACATCACACAGCTGGAATGGGCAGCCTGCTGGGGCCTCCCTGCTTCTCTTCTCTGTGTCCTCCCCATGCAAATCCTAAGTATCTGTTGAGCGAATAAATGAATGAACGAATGAATTTCTCAAGCCCTGCCCTCTCAATGACCTGTTTGCAGGCCAGCCTTCTAGTCTTTACTAATTATAGAATAATAACTACCACAATAACTCCAATGTGCCAGCTGTGGCCTGAGGATTTTACCCAAATTGCCTAACTTAGCCCCCCTCAGGTAATCGTAAGAGAAGGTGCTAATATTTTTCCCATTTTATTAGTAAGAAAACTAATGCTCACAGAGGTAGAACTCCCTAGGGATCCCACAGTTGGTAAATGGTGAAGCTGGGATTTAAACTGAGGTCTGTCGGCTCCCAAATCCCTTCTTTTAATCCTGTAATATTAGTAGAAACCTCTGACATCAGTCCATCGCTTTCCTTTTATAAACCAGAAAACAGAGGCTCAGCTAGGGCAGACTAAGAGCTGGGGGAGGGGTGTGGCCCTCCAGCCCCCAGTCTGGCATCCCTGCTACTCCACCCCAGGGGGGCCGTGGACCAGGTTTTCTCTTCTAGGCCTGCCTATTTCAGCACCTCCGCAGAAGTCTTCGTGTGTTGCCCCAGCTCCCAGAGGAGAGTTCCAGGGAGCTCAGCCTCCACCTCCGCCCCTCTGCCTAGGCCTGGGTAATGCAAGTCCCTTTCGACTCTGCCTTCCCAAAGAGCTTGCAAGTGGCATGAACCAGAGGTGGGCGGAAGAGAAACTCTGTCCTCCTCCTGTGGTTCCTGGAAGAGAGACGATGCAGGCTAGGTGCCAGGAGCGTAGGATGGGCTGGGGGCAGGGGCCAAAACCAGGCCAAGGGTGAGGATAGGGTGTCCCAGCCAACCAGAGAGGGGAGCAGGGAGGAGGGTAAAAGATGAAACCGGTTCACTGGGTGTCGTTTGTTCAACAAGAAACTGTATCAAGTCCCTAGACTGGGAAGACGCAGGAAGAAGGTTCTTAGAGGCAGCATTTATAACAGCATTAATGATACGGACCAACCACTAAGCCCCACAGTGCTCAGCACCGGACTAAGTGCTCTAACTACATCATTGCCAGTCCTCAGCAATATCAGCCCCATTTTTTTTTAAGATATTATTTATTTATTTGAGAGAAAGACAATGAGAGAGAGCATGAGCAAGGAGAAGGTCAGAGGGAGAAGCAGACTCCCCATGGAGTTGGAAGCCCGATGTGGGACTCAATCCCGGGACTCCGGGATCATGACCTGAGCCGAAGGCAGTCGTCCAACCAACTGAGCCACCCAGGCGTCCCAATATCAGCCCCATTTTACAGCAGAGGAAACCGAGGCTCGGAAAAGTGAAGGGACAGCCAAGGTCCCTGCATCATACCCATTCGTAGGGTAGTGCCAAAAGGGTCTGGAGACCTGGGTTCCTGCTGTGTGACCTTATGCCATGAGCCAGCCACTCTGATTTGAGGCTCCTGCATCTGTACCACAAGGGACTTGGTCAGCAGTCCCTACTGTAAACTCCAGGAGGCTCAGAGATCCATTTCTGCCCAGACTATGGGGCCTCCAACAGATACGGGACATCATACTTACTCTTCTCCCTGTCACCCAGAAGAAAATAAAAAAAAAAAAAGGCCCAGCTATTTGCTTCCAGGGGAAAAAAATAAAGCCACAGATTTTCAAAATATTTGTCCCTGTTTCAAGGCTGCTGCTGGCTTTGGCCTCCAGCCTGGAAGGGGCCCCGGGGCTGGGGGAGTTGGGGGGAGCCCAGGCCTTAAGACTGAGAGTCTTTGGGCCCGAGGCCAAGGGGGACAAGGGGCAGATGGGGGCGAGCTGGGCAGTGGGCCAGGACCCCTCTGGAGATTTGGGCTTGTTTCTTAATCCTTTCCTCCCTTTGTTGACCAGCCGGCTGTCAGGAGAGGCGGGGGAAGCAAGCGGGTGGGGCCAAAGAGACTGCGGAATCCAAATACTAAGAACTGAACTGGAGCCCCTTTTTATGGTTGTCCATTACATGGAGACACTGGACAAGGCCACTGGGGGGATTATCCCATTGAAACCACCACCCCTGCCTGGGTGGAGAGCCTGCTGTCCCCATTTTACTGAGGAGAAAAGTGGTGCAGAGAGGGCAGTGACGAGAGCCAGGCACACAGCTCACAAGTGGTAGACCTGGCAGGGAGCCCAGGTTGTTGACTCCCCAGAGAGGCAGCCACTGGGACTGACTAGAGATGGGGAATAGGGTGGATAGGGCCCTAAGCAGTCCTAGGAGAGCAGGGAGTTATGAGGATGATCACCTCCAACATGACCGTCCCCAAAACCCTGAAAGATCTGGGCCCTGCTGCCCTGCCCAGCCTCCTCTCCCATCACGGCCTTACCAGCTGTACCAAACCATAGTACATATGGACGTGCCCTGAGCACATTATGGGCATTTAAGCCTTCACACATACTGTTCGACATGCTTATGAAGCTGTTCCCTCCACTGCCCACCTAGAGAGCCCTTATTCATCCTTCAAATCCCAGTTCAAATATCTGATGCCCAGAAAGAGTTAACCACCCACTCAGCTGGGCTCACGCAGAAGTGCTTCATGCTTCCTGAGTGGCGGGAACCCCCTCAGAACCCAGCACAAAGTCAATGCTCAATAAATATTTGTTGTCCCTAGACATTGCATTTTATCACTGAATCTGTGAGGCAAGCAAAACAGGTTTTCTTGTCCTCTCTCTTGAGGCACAGAAAAGGAGGGCAGGAGAGAGGGAGTGACTTCCCAAAGTCACGCATTCGGTGACACTGGTGGAGCTAGAAGCCAGGCCTTCTCTGCCCCACAAGCCCCTGCCTGGCCCCTGGCCTCAAAGAGCTCTCTCATCCCTGCTGCACCAGCCAGGGTCACCACAAGTGACACCCAAGGCAGGAGTGGGGGGCATGGGCCCTGGTGGCCTGAGGTCTTGCCCCAGTATCCAGCTCAGATGTTACTGCTGCCTGGGGAAACTGAGGCAGAAGGTGACAAAGACTGACAAGTGGCTTTACCCCCCAATCCAGCTCCAGATCTGGCTTCTCCTGGACATGTGCCTCAGCCAGAGACCCCAGCGGGCCCCGGAACCCCACAGACCCTAAGACCTCACTCTCACCGCTTGCGTCTCCTGCCTCCCCTCTGCAGTCCAGGATCACATCCTGCTGGCTCAGGTCCTAAACCTCACATCCACCCAGTACTCCCCATCTCATGGCTCCATCCAGGCTGCCTCTCAGTGTCGCTCTCCTGCAGAGTTGCCCCTGACTCTCCCCTCCCATTCATCCTCCACACCAAACCATCCTCCCAAAATATAAGCCTGACCACATCGTTCCCCTATTTTGGGGAACCCAGGGGAAGCCCCTGATGGCTCCTCACGGGCTCTGGGATGAGTCCCCCTAGCTCTCCTGAGCCTGTCTCTCTAGCTGCATCCTGAACGCCGGTCATGACTCTGTACCTTGGCAAAACAGTTCCTTCCACTAAGAATGCCCTTTCTCCTGGGCTTTGCCTAAGGAGATAGTCCCAGTTCACACTTCAGTGCCTTGATCAAAGGTGGAGGTGTTAGTTCTGTGTCCTCCCCACCCAGCTAGACTCTGAACTGGGGCAAGATGGGGAGGCAGAGACCCCACAGATTCATTTCGGTGCCCCATGCCCAGCACAGGGCCTGGCAGGGGTCAGGGGGTGGGTATGAGGGAAAGCGGATGGCTAGGAAAGGGAGGTACCTTCTTACTTCCAAGAGGCCTCCTCTGTCCCTTTACCCTAATGATGTCTTTCAGAACCTGTCAGACTAGCTTGCTACCTGCCTGTCCCCAGCAGGCCCCTCCCAGACCCGGTCTCCATTGTCCCAAGAGGGGCTATCTTTGTAAACCTAAAAGAACACTCAAAACTATGATAATAACAATAATTACTATCATTGGGTACCCATCACGTACCTCATTGAATTATTTAATCCTCATAAGAACTCCAAGAGGTACACAGGTTCTTTTATTATGCCCATTTTATAGATAAGGAAGCTAAGACTCCAAGAGGTTAAATATTTTGCCCAGGGTCACAGAACTAGTAAGCAATAGATTAAGAATTCAAAGCCAGGTCTGACTCTCAACCAATATGCGATGGGGCCTTCTCCTGCTTCCTGTTGTTCCTTCTCTTCGAGACTCTTTGAGCACCAGCCTGGGGGGGTGGGTGGTAAACGGGGTGTGTGTGTGTGTGTGTGTGTGTGTGTGTGTGTGTGTGCGCGCACAGGAAACAGTCCTGTAGCCCTCACCTGCCCTTTGCTGAGCCCTGGAGATAGAGCAGACTCAGGCACCATCTCTGCCCCCTTGGGGGAGATAAGAGAGTTTTACACTAAGAATTAGGGCCCTGGGGTGAGCAGACTTGGGTCTGAGCTCTGGGTCTACCCCTAAATAACTGTGTGACTCTGGGTAACTCACCTGATTTACTCAGTACCAGTTCCCATGCCTGGAAAGCAAGGACCATAATGCCTGGACTACCAAGGAGGACAAGATGAGATAATGCAGCTAAAAGAGTATATAAGGGCACTTGGGTGGTACAGTGGGTTAAACCTCTGCCTTCAGCTCAGGTCCTGATCTCAGGGTCCTGGGATCGAGCCCCACATCGCATCGGGCTCTCTGCTCAGCAGGAGCCTGCTTCCCTCCACCTCTCTGCCTCTCTCTCTGCCTACTTGTGATCTCTCTCACTCTCTGTCAAATAAATAAATAAAATCTTTAAAAAAAAAATCACACATCTTCCAAACTTGAAAAAAAAAACTAATAAAAGAGCATATAACAACCCAGCCAGCACACAAGACACATCCGATAACAATAACACATATGGTGAATAGGTACTCCCGGGATCCCGAGGCCAAGAATCTCCAGGCCCCTCCCTTGAAGCCTTCTCAGCCAGACCCAAAAGTAATAGTGATAATAATGCTTGATCCACCCATTTGCTTGTTAAATAAATCTTCCAGGGAAGTGTCCTTCAGTGACCGTATGTTGGAGGTGAGGCAACCGAGGCCCAGAGAAGGTAGGTTACTGAATCAAGTCTGCCAGCAAAAGACTGGGACTTCCACCTCCACTGAGCTGTGGCCGCACTGGGCAGAGCCCAGTCCTTAGCCCAGGGCCCTAGCCAGGCTGCTGGAGAGTCTGGGGCTCCTGACTCCCGGATTCTAGTCCCAACTGGGTGGGAAGTTAAAATAGGAGAAAGGAGCCAAAAAGAGGGACACTTAACTTGGCCCCCTCCCAGAATGAGCTCAGGACTGGGAGGAAACCAACAATTACCAAGTGGGGCCCTGCACCGGGCACTTTGCACTGGCTCCTTCCCACAGCCTGTGGGAGAGATGTTATGATAGGCATGTTGCAGACAAGGTCTCCAAGACAAAGAAGTCAATGGCTTGTCCGAGGTCACACAGTGAGGAAAGTGGCAGTACTGGGAGGCAGAGTCCCTCCTCAACCCTCCCACCTTCAGCCCCAGACCTCCCCAGGTGCCCCTCTCTCCTGGGGAAACCTAGAGGCCCCAAAGCTCCCTCCCCATCTCTAAGCAGAGGCCCTGAGTCGCTGGTTGGATGGGTGTGGTACTCAGCCCCACCCTCCGTTCAGAGGACCCAGAGCTCACTTAACAGAGCCCTCCCCCTGAGGAACTCCCAGTCTAGTGAGCAAAGAGAGAACGCCTGTTCTCTGAGCCCCTCTGATGGTGGTCACTTTGTGTCACTGATCCCTTTAACCCAACACAAAGCACAGTGATGGGGCATAGGGACAGGGAATAAATAAATACATTCGCTCATTCAGAAATGTTCAGAGTTGCTACTACACGCCCCTGTATCCTAGGTGCTGGAGATACAGCAGAGAACAGACACACAAAATCCCTGGCCTCCTGGGGCTTACGTGAAGAAAAGAACAAACATCCTGTGTCAGGCATATGCTGAGATTCCCATGTTAGAGAGGCGAAACCGACCTACGAAGAGCCCCCCAGCTACAAGGAGCGGAATACGGATTCCTGACCAGTCTGGCCCCAGAGACCTTCGCATTGGTCCCCTGTCTCAAAAATCACCACCCAGTGTGCTAAGGATGTGGGAAGAAGTCAGCTGGTTATGGTAGGATCCAAACATCACAGAATGCCCTCCTTCAGTTCTTACCCCCCCACACACCCACCGCTAGGCTCCCTGGACCCCTCCCAGTGACCTCAGTGATGCAGGACAGGCATTCAAATCAAGGTCACGGCCCGTGAGGCAGTCATTTAGGCAAACCAGTACTCACCCAGCAGCAGCCAGTGGGGTCATCCAGCCCATCGGGGAGAAGCGGGGGAGCCATCACCGCAGGGACACATGGATGGAAGCAAAGGACAGCAGTGAGACATGAGCACAACCAACAAGGACACTATCTAGGGCCCCTCTTCATCCCGGGCAGGGGGAAACATCCTGCCCAGCCCCTGCCTCCCAGGCTTGGCTAGGGCAGACACCCTTTTAGCGGGCAATCTGATCACGTGATAGCATACCCAGGGCTCCTCCCAGACCCAGCCCCTGGGAGGCCGGGGGAACCCTGCAGACAAATATTCACTGAGTGCCTACTGTGTGCTACGTGTTGGGTCTTCTGTCTGTTCACGTCTGTCTTCTTCAGATGGTGTCCCCTGCCCGCACAGAGAACAGGGAGGGGGCAGGCGTGTGACTCTTGCCTGAGTTACAACTGTGACGAGTGCTTCAATGAGGAAGCTTATGAACCCAGGTTCAAACCCTGGCTCTTACTCACTAGCGTTGTGACCTGGGGCCTGTCTTCCTAATGTCTCTGCGCCTCAAATTAGTCATCTGTAAAATGGGGATATTTTAGTGCCCACCTCCAGGGTTGTCAGGAGGATTAAATGAAATAATATGTAGAAAACATTTTGCACAATGCTTGGCACAGGGTAAACTGTGCCAATAAACTGGTCATAACTGGCAGCTGCGGTCATTACAAGGAGCTGTAGGCCTGGGTTCTGGAGGGACCTGGTGGGGGTCAGGCTACCACCTACCTGACAAGGCAGGGATTAAAACTCTGGGCCCAGTGCCCGGCCCGTGTAACCTGTCAGTAAATGGTGGTGGTACTCTTGGGCTGTTCTCCAGCTCATCCCCGGGGTACAGCCTCTCAACCGAGGGGCTGTCAGAAGTGCCCTCTCCCCACAAACACGCATCCAGAATTGCAACTTTGGACTGAAAAATAACCAGCATTCCCACCTGATACTACAACTGTCTCACCTCCTTTGACCTTCACAATGACCCAGGAAGTGGACAAAGGCAAAATTCTTACTACTCCCATTTTACAGATGAGGACAGTGAGGTGAAAGGACTCCTCTCTGTGTGCACGTGGCTGTGTCCCTTCAGATCTCCAAGCCTAGTTAAGTGGAGCAGCCAGGATTCCAACAGACATCTGCCTGAATTTTGTTCTCCGGGCCTTCCCTTGGTTTTTTTTTTTTTTTTTCCCCCAGTGCCTGTACTACTAGCAGGACAGCCCCAGACAAGACTCTGAACCTCTCCAGCACCAGTCCTTTCATCTGAAATACTTATCTAATGGTCAGCCCAGGATCCAAGCTGTTTCTGACCCAAATTCTTCTTCCACGGGCTCAGCTGCTGCTACCCTGACCCTCCCTCTAACCTTTTACCTCATTACCAACTTCAGCCACAAATCCATTGGCCAAGCAATGTCTGCACTCAACTACTAAAACCCGCATTTTATAGATGGAAAAACTGAGGTCCAAAAGTGAGCCATACATCCAAGGTCCCCTTTCAGTACCCAGATCATTTCCTTGGGCAGTCAGGTAGGGCTGACTGAGGAAACCCCAAGTAAGGCCCTGACCTGCTCTTCCTCCCCCACATACACCAGGCCTGTGGGTGCCTGCACAGTCTGACCCCCAGCTCCCCAGAATAAATATCCCAGAGCTCCGAGCTCACCCAGTAAGGGCCAGGCAGGTTCCAGAGGTAAAGTGGGGGGTATCGTGGGAGCCGCAGGACATACCAGGTGGTTACTTTCCCTTTCAGCTGAGTCTTCTGGGCTTTGGGGTCAGACAGAGCTTGGTTCAAATCCCAGCCCAGCCACTTCCCAGCTATGTCACTCTGGTCAAGTAGAATCACTTCCCTAAATTCCTGAGAAACAGGAATAATACCTAGTCCCTCATGGGATTATAAGGATATTAGTTAATGCTGCATATTAAAGGCTTAGCATAGAGCACAGTGCATAGTAAATGTGGCTCTAATTATGATTAGAGAACACGGGCCAAGAACAGGACATGAGGGCCCATCACACTCCACCTTGCCCTTGCCCCATTCTTCCCCCTTCCCTTCATGGCAGGTAAACCAGGTCCTGGAGGCTCTAATGATGGGTGCTGAAAGACCCTTCGAGGCTCTAGGCTCATCTGACCTTCTCATTTCACAGAAAGAGAAACTGAGGCCCAGGAAGAAAAGCGATGGGCCCACAGACTATACGGGAGTAGAACACTGCCCCCTTTACTAAATAAACATCAGAATCCCAGGCCCCAGGAAAAACCTGCCTGCCCCACCCCCACCAGGGGACTATCATAAAGATCCATTCTACAAGCCTCCAACCAATATCAGGCCTCCATGACCTTTATGGGGAGCCCTTTGTGGGTACCCCTGTTGACCTCTGCGGCTAGCAGACCTATACATGGTGCTCAGGAAGGGCTTAGCGACAAACCCATGCAGTTCCTCTTCGGCTCCACAGAGCAGCTCTGCTCAGGCTCCCCTCAACCCCACCCCAGGTGGCTCCTTCCAGCTCCCTTCCTCACTGCTTCCCTGGCCTCTGTCTCACCCCGCAGTCTGGGTCCCATCAGCTGGGCACAACCGCAGCCAGCAGAGCTGGGGGCCTCCGGAGGCCTGTACAGCGTCAGCATCTTCCCAGCCAGGCTGGGATAGTCCTGCCCAGCAAAGCCAGCCAGGCTCCTGGCCAGGGTCCACTCTGCAGAGTGGGTGCTGGCCCTGCCCTTCCAGGGGCCCCACCCCCACCCGTCTAGCGGGTGTGGCGGCCTGGGCTTCCTGGGAGCTTCTACAGGCACCTGCAACCTATAGGAGGGAGGCCAGCCTGGTCTAGGCTGTGCAGGGATGGGCTGATTGGGAGACAGACGGGTGTGCCACCGCTTCTCCTCACTGACTATCGCCACCCCCGTGCAGGTGTTCCAACTGCCCCTCACATTGCTGGGTCCTGGCAGGCTCTGCCTGGCTCCTAATACACAGGGGAAACCTCAGGGCATTCTCACCCCGTTCCCTTCTTAAAATACTCCCACTGGCCTGCTTCCAGGCCAGCTATCATTCTGGTCACTGCACACTTATTACCTCATCTGATTCTGCTAATGCCTGTCAGGTCTGGATTATGGACTGAGGAAGAGCTGCGGACTCAGAGAGGGGGAGTGACTCATGCAAGGTCACACAGCAAAGTGCCAGGGCCAAGATTTAAACCCAGTTCTGCTGCAGGCAAAGCCTGCAGGGCACCCAAAGTTCCCTTTCCTTCCCCCTCTCTGTTCCCTAAAGCTTCTGGATCCCCTTCCTCCCAAACCTTCCACCCTTCTCTGCCAAGTCTCTCCTTCCACAGTCCCAGTCAGAATTAATCTTTCCCACCTCGTGGCTGCTGTTAACTGCTTGTTCACCCAATCCCAACAGCAGCAGGGCACAGGAGTTATCTCGGAGGTGTCTGTCTCACTGGCACTCAGAGGGGCCTTGATGGCAGGGGGCGACCCCAGTACATGCTCCTCAGACCTGAGGAGGTCACCTCTATCTCCACCCTCCCTCTACCCCCACACAAATGTCCTCTGACCTCCTCCTGTTGATCCCCTCCCCATCCCCAGCCTCCTGCCCAGGCCTGTAACTGGGGTGAAGGTAGGGAGCCTGCTGAAACCTCAGGGGCTGGGTGCCAATGCTCTGGCCCCTCCCGCTCCCCTTCAGTCGCTGAGTATCTGACCCAGACCTGACACCAGGCGGCTCTCACAGGGACTCCCAGCTGCCTTAAGCACCAGGCCTGTTCAGGCATTCCCCAAGCCTCTTCCTTCTGGAGAAAAGGGTTCCAGAAGCAGAGAAGGGGCTGCCTTCAGCCCTAGTCCGTGAACTTGAGGGGTCACATTGAGCCGATCCTACCCCGGGGAAGCTGTGGGCCTTGAAATAACACCCTCTCCTCACCAACCCTCAGGAATAGTCCTACCCTCCCCCCTTCTAGGGCAAGCTTAGGCTGGGGTCTGTTTGGACAAGTCCCCACCTCCAATTTGCTAAAGGGGAGAACTCAGGTTCTACCAAAAAGAGGTGAGGTCCTCTGGAAAGTGTAGGTTAGGACGAGAACACTCCCGAGGAAAGACTGAGGATGAGAGAGACAGGACCGCAGAGAGAGGAGAGATGAGGGACACGGGGAATCGGGGAATGAGAGCAAGCAGGAATCTGAGACCGATATACAGGGGAGACCAGAGACCGAGGAAAGTCCCCCGAGACCAAGACTAGAAGGGAGCGTGCCGGGCTGGGGCGGCGACAGGAGGGCAACCCAGCTCACGGGTCCCTCAGTTCCGAAACTCAAAGTCAGTTACGTAAGGGCCGGGAGCGGGGTTCCAGGCCCGGGGGGCCCCCCTCCCGCTGCGCGCCGCCCGCTCTCCCGCTCCGGCCAGCGCTGCGGCGGGCCGGGCAGGAGCCTACGGCCGGACAGGGCGGGGCTGGTGGGGGGGCACCTGGGGACGCAGCACTCTGCAGAGACCCGCCCGCGGAGACCGAACCCAGGACCCCCGCCCCACACAGGCCGGGACCGCCAGGGACCGCCAGCCGCAAGCGTCCAGCCGCGGACCCGAGTTCCCGAACCCCTCTCCTCTCGCCCGCGCCCCTCCCCGCACCCTGAACTTCCAGACGTCCAGGCCCCTGTGGACCCCAGTTCGGACCTTGGAAACCGGGACCCTTAAAGCCCCCTTCCCTGACCCTTAGACCCCGGTCTCGCCCCTACCGGGACCGCACAGGCCCTTGGGAGTAGGTCCATCTGTCCCTCACCCCGTTCCTCCCGGGGACCCGGGATCGCCCCCAGAGAGTCCAGGCTCACCTGGGCCAGACGGGGCGGGGACCTGGCCGGGCCGGGCCGGGCCGCGTTCTCGCTCTGCGCCGCTCTCGCCCTTTAAGAGGTTCCTGCCACTTTGCCCCGCCGGGGGCCTCCACCTGCACTGACAGGGCAACTCTGGAGTGAGGCCCCGCCCCCGTCCCGGGAGGCTTCCTGATTGGCAAAGGCAACTGCCAATCGGCGGGGCGGAGAAGAGGACGGTGCGGAGAAGTGCGAGCGTCGCAACCGGGAAAGGGCTGGGGCTGCAGGTGCGGTCTCCGAGCTCTGAGCGGCCCCGTGTTGACCCGAGGGTCAGGGGAGGATTGGGTAGGGAGCTCGTGGATTGGGTGGTGTGGTGTCTGACGTCACACGGTAAAAGTATGATGCAACTTGCCACGTGGTGCTGCTCCTAACCTAAGGGCTGGAAGGGTGGTAGGAAAGTTGGTTCTAGTGACCCATGGTGAGACTCATCTGCATCACCTGCCCCTCCCCATTTAGTCCTGTGTGACCCTGAGCAAGTCAGTTCCACGAATCTGAGTTTCCTCAACTATAAATCTTACAACACTTTCCTGAGAATTAGTGATACATGTTAAGTCCCAGGCGCAGGTTTGGTACACAATAGGTGCCCTTCAGTAAATATGGTTATTGTTCCTCCCATCCCCATCTTGCCACTCTTGTCACAGACTTTCTCCCTTCTATGGTCCATCCCACCAACACTGGAAGGGGCTTACATCATCATTGGTCCAAACCCCCTCCCCTTGCTACCTAATTTTGGGGCAAATGGCGGGGGGTGGGGGGGGGGGACTGAGGCCCAGTAAAGGCAAGTGACTTCTGGGAGTTCAGTGGTCTTCCCTATTAGATGGGTCCTGGAGTCAAACTGCCTGTGTCTCAATCCCCAGCGTTGCCCTTGATTTGAACAAGCCAGGTCCTCTGCTGTAAAATGGAGTCAATAAAAGTACTTTACTCGTGGCACCTGGGTGGCTCAGTTGGTTCAGCGTTTGACTCTCGGTTGCTCTCAGGGTCGTGGGTTTGAAGCCGGCGTGAAGCCCCTGCGTGGGGCTCCCGGCTCTAGGTGAGTCTGCTTGAAATTCTCTCCCTTGTCCCTTGTCTCTCTCTCAAATAAATAAACAGATCTTTAAAAAAAAAAAAAAAAAAAGTCTTCTCCTCAAGGATTGTTGTGAGAATTTAATGAAACGATCCATGTAAAGTTTTAAGAACAGTGTCAGTCTCAAAACCTCCAAAAAGTGTTAGGACTTATGATTATTGATGTTAATATTATACAAGGTCATAAATTAATGTATTGCCCCCACCAAATTCACTGCAACTTCCAAATCAGGTCTTGTTTTAGACTTCAGGACCGGGGTACCTTCCCTCAAGAAGCTCACAGTCTAGCAGAGGGTCTGACTGAGCCCCTAGATCTAGGGGATGCTTCCTGATACGCGGTACGGGGGGGGGGGGTGCTTCACAGCACCAGAGAAGCTTTAGTTCCTTTAACCAGAAATCTAGACACTTGAGACCCCTCGGTCCCTAACCGTGTAGACTACATGGGGAAAGCGGTCACACGCATGCAGTCTCCCAAGCCTACTGACACACCTTTCACCTGCTTCCAGTTTCACCTGCCCACCAGGTAATAATGGCCAGGGGCTAAGTGCTCAGGCTTTGGAAGCAGTTGAGTCTGGGCTCTGCGTTTTACAACACTTTGTGCCTTTGGGTAAGTCACTTTCCCTCGGGGGTAAAATGGGAGTAATAATGGCCCAAACTTCATATAGAGCTGTTGCGAAAATTAAATCAGAGAATGAAAATACATATGCAAATACCCAGTAATGCATCCAGTGTTATTTTTTAATTGCTCCCACATGTATTCAGGCAACCCAGGAGAGAGCAGGCTGTGAATGCCTAGACTCAGTGACTGCAAAGGGGTTTCCTCTCTCCATCCCCGCGCTCTGACGCTCCGCCCCTGTCAAGGGGGCGGGGCGAGGAGAATCCCCGCGGAGTCACTGGAGGCTCCCGCGAAGCCCGGCCGTAGGCCCCGCCCCTCCCCGATTGGGGAGGGCTCGAAGCTCCAGCTTCTAGGGACGAGCTGCCGTGCGGGTGACTCAGCAGCACCCGCGCCTGCCCCGGCCTGATAAGTGTGTGTGTGTGTGTGTGTGTGTGTCGGTGAATGTGTGTGTTGGGGTGGCCAGGGAGGGCTCCGCGTTTCTGAGTTTGTGCATGCGGAGTACCTGTGGGGTTGTGTTTGTGATCTTGATTTTGTGTGTGAGTCTTCTCTGTGTGTGTGCATGTGTGTGTGGGGGGGGGGTCGGGGCGTGCATCTGTGTCATGGTGTGCCCCTGTTGGTAAGTTTGCATAAAGGGCGTGACTCTGTGTGACCCTCTTTGTGTCTTATATACATGTTCCCCCCTTCTATGCCCACGCCCCCTCCCCAATCCCCTGGGGACCTAGAGAGCGCTGTCCTGCTCCAGGGGCCTCTCTGCCTAGGCAGTCTCTGTGTTTCTTGTTGAGGTGACTTCTGCACTTATGTGGGTGAACCTGGCCTTGTCGGTCACTGGCCTGGGGAGTGGGGGGTGAGGAGAAGAGAGTTGGGTGCTGTCACTGCCTGGACTTCAGCACCACCAACCCGCACCCCCCCTCACCGTCCCAGTACCTCTGCCTCTGAAGCTGTCACCTCCCTTCCCAGAGTGTAGGGAGTAGTTTGTTACCTGAGCAGCTACCTGTGGGGGAGACCTCTGGAAGGGATGACTCGCATTTGGTAATTGCTGTTATTTTATTCTCTCATTTGACCTCGCTGAATCCTTAACGGCCAAGAGAATTCTAAAGAGGGTCTGAGACCTGAGAGAATGGAATTGACAACCCAAGGTCATGCAGCTGAAGAGCAATGGAAGCCGTGAAGGTGACAGACAGAGGGCAGATCTCCTCCCTAAGCTGAGCACCCAGTTTGCCTGGAGCCTGTGGGACGCTGATAAGCTTCTGGGGCAGGGGAAGGAACCTGTTTATGTGCCCCTCCTCCTCTGAGTTTCCTGGGCCTCCGGCCAACTCCTTATCCTGCCAGTGCCTGAACAGGGCCACCAGCTTGGATTGGGTGATTGGGTCTTGAGTTGGGTGATAAAAAGAGGCAGGGGGATGAGCTGGGGGCTAGGGTGAGGGGCCAAGGCCAATGTGGGAGCATCTGTTACTTCAAAACTTTACTGAGCACCTTCTTAGAAACAGGCCAATACACTGCTCTGTCTAAAAGGGGAAGAGAGTCACAAGACCAGGCCTCATGGAATGGTGGAGACGCAAGCTCAGGCTTGAACCAAGGGGTGTGGCTGGATCTGCTGCCGGTTTCAGTCATGACTCCACCATGTAAGGCAGGGCGTGGGACCTGGCCAGTCCTATTTCTCCCCTAGCCTGTCTCCGTGTCAGTCAAATGAGGTAATGGTGCAACCCTGCCTGCTTTCCTGACTCCAAGACACGGAAAGGCAAAGCCATTTGTAAACAGAGTTGTTCTCCAGACATAATGGACGGTCCTGGTGTGATCTGTGGCCTCCTATGAGAAAGGCCTTAAAGAAACAGTATACCCCAAGCCCAGAGAGGAAAAAGGGTCCCAACTGGGGGATTAGAGAAGGCTGCCTGGAGGAGGTGGCCTACCAGCTAGACTTTTAAGGGTGAGTTTACTAGGTGGAAATGGAAGAGGGTGTTCCAGGTGGAGAAACAGCCTGTAATAGGGCCTGGATGGTGAAGTTGTGCCCTGGGAACAAAAGCTGGTTTGGTATATTTGGCCCAGAGTGAATGCCACGTTCAGATGGGGGCAGATGCGGGGGATGGTGGCAGACTTGAGGATAGCCAGGAGGCCTTTAAGGTAAAGACAGCCATGTCCTGGCTGGGTGTGGCAATCCTTTGATGGGGGGAAGCTGAGAGGAGAAGGAGAATTGGCAGTCCTTGGCTCAAGGACCCCCACTCCTACCCCAGGACAATCCATCTGAAGCCTGGGCCAGAGGCAGAGCCCCAGGGTGACATCAAGGTGGCCACGAGGCTGCAGAGTTCCCCTTCCAAGAGAAGGATGGAGGAAAAGCCGGTAGATGCCCTGGTCCGGGGAGGGACCCAGGCATGGACGCAGAGGGTGCTCACCAATGAACACATAAGGGCTCTGGAAGGCCCTGCTGCCTATGAGTTCCTCTGGGTTTGCTCAAGTGTGGGAAGGGGGCCGCTCCCGCCGGGAGAGAAGGCTCCATTTCCAGAAGCCCCCATTGAACCAGCTGTGGTTGCTAATGATTCGCTTATTATGTATCTGCTAGGAGCTTTACTAACCTGTACCCACGAGATATCCCTATTATATGGTTGAGTCAAACAAAGCTTGGAGAGGCAAAGTGTTTGCTCACGAGTACACAGCCAATAAGTGACGAGGCCAGAACTGCCTGTTTCCTGAGACAGCAGGAAAGAGCTAAAGAAGGTGTTTGGGACCCACTGAGATTCTGGCTCTTCGAGGCCCGGAGCTGTGGGGCCTCCGGGGAAAAGGAAGCACGGTGTCTGCTGCCACCTCGTGGTCCTAGAGCCACTGGGACAGAGGCACAGAGCCCAGCTCTCTGGGCTTCCTGAGGGGGCAGCTGCTCTGGGCAGCACAGAGTCAGCAGGGAGTTAGTGAAAGGGGGGGCTGGCTGCTCAGGTGGGACCGTCCTGGATTCTGAGACCCTAGGCAAGTCTATCCTCCTTGTTTCTCAATTCTCAGTGCCTTCAGGACTCAGGGAGGTCATTTTTACTCCTATGGAGACCTTCCACAGCCTTTATCTATCTTTGAAACTGAGAAAACGGAGGATCCTGGTAGATTCAGGCTTGTGGGGCCTAAAGCTTATCTAGGGGCCTCTTTAACAAAAAGAGTGAAAGGGCACCTGGCTGGCTCGGTCAGTAGAGCATGCAACTCTTGATCTCAGGGTTGTGAGTTCAAGGTCCATGTAGGGCATAGAGCTTACTTAGGGGGGGAAAAAAAAAGAAGAATGAAGGGTTAAAAATAGAAAATGCCTGTAGCCATTCAAAGCTGTAGGATATGAGTGGGAAGGAAAGGAAGTCAGAGTGGGAAGATCTCAGCCAATGAAAGTTAATATATTTTACATTTGCAAATTTTACAGAAATATATGACCCTGTGAACCCAAAGTCAGGATCCTTCTAGGGCGTATGGTAGTGTGAAGTTTTGACTGATGTCTAAGCCTCCCAGTGAGTCTGGTATAAGGTCCCCTATGGGAGATTTGGGGATTCAGAAGCCGGTGCAGGATCTGGGTTCATGACCCCCTCCCACCCCTACACTGCCCCAGGCAGCCTTCCCTGCCCGCCCTTACCTTCCTGGGCAGTGCCAGCACTGTGTGGTCAGTACCAAGCTGTTGGCTGAGTCCCTGCTGTGCCATCAGTCTGATGTCACCCACATGTGGTCACCAGGTGGACACATCCTGAGCCCCTCCTCTTGTAGCCAGGCCTGCGGGATGGGGGTGGGAAGACAACAAGAGGACTCAGACCCAATCCCAGCTCTCTTCTAGCTCATCATCTGGGTATCAAGTAAGATCTGGACCGAGTCTTAAAACTTTTAGGCCTGGGGCGCCTGGGTGGCTCAGTGGGTTAAGCCTCTGCCTTCAGCTCAGGTCATGATCTCGGGGTCCTGGGATCGAGCCCCGCATCAGGCTCTCTGCTTTGTGGGGAGCCTGCTTCCCCCAGCTCTCTCTGCCTGCCTCTCTGCCTACTTGTGATCTCTCTCTCTGTCTGTCAAATAAATAAAATCTTTACCAAAAAAAAAAAAAAACCTTTTAGGCCTAACAATAACTTAGAGATCAACTAGTCCAAGTGATTGTCGGGCTCACTTAACCACAGAAGCCCAAAGAGGGAAACAGAGGGAAGCAGGGCTCTTCTGAGTAAAGCAGTGGGCATGAGGGGATGTGTGGGGTGTCCTCTGCTTGGCCTCCCCCCCGGCCTTCCCCTGTTTGGCCTCCACCAGCCCTTCTAAGGAACCATGAGTTGGAGAAACTGTTGATGTTCAAGCTCTTTGCTTTAACCGAGGCCCAAGAGTAAGAGATTTGACTGAGGTCACAAAACAAGTTCATGGCCGATTCAGATGTAGGTCTGCCTGACTGTAGGTTCAAGGCTGTCTTTGCTCCATCTCCATACTGGACAGTTAGGGTGGGAATCATCCCTTCCCACCCCGACTCATATCCCCTGCTGTCACTCTGGATTCCCATCCACTCAGCACAGCTGGCAAAGAGAAGTTCAGAGGGGTCCCGGGGCCCCGGGGTAGGAGAGCAAGGAAGGGGCCCTTTTGGAGCTGCAACATTGGATTGAGGGCAGAGACTAGACTTTCCTCTGCTTGTGCACTGCTCGTCCTCAGTCTGAGCCCAGAGCCTGCCACACTGTGAATAAATACTAGCTGAAGGAATGAATTTGAAGCCATAGGGGAACCTTCCTGAGCAGAGAAACCATCCCTCCAGGTAGACTTCATCCACCTCTGGGCACTTCTCCTGGTCCTCTAGGGATGAGATCTGAGCTGGACCTCTCCAGCTTAGTAAAGATTTTCAGCTTTGCTGTATCTTCCTTTTCTTTCTCTTCAGAGCAACAGAGGACACTAAGTGTGTCCCAAAGTGTGACTTTGGGCAAGTCATTTGCCCTGAGCCTCCATCTCCTGATATGTTAAAAATACCTTACTTTAGGGGCACCTGGGTGGCTCAGTGGGTTAAGCCTCTGCCTTCGGCTGGGGTCATGATCTCAGGATCCTGGGATCGAGCCCCGCATTGGGCTCTCTGCTCAGCAGGGAGCCTGCTTCCCCCTCTCTCTCTGCCTGCCTCCCTGTCAAATAAATAAATAAAATGTTAAAAAAAAAAAACAAACCCCACCTTACATTAAACAACCTCCCCTGGAGGGGTTGGGGGGGGGACCAAAACCTTCGTGTCTTGAATTATTCACTTGTAATAGTTGTTATGATTTCGCATGTGCCAGGTGCTGCATAAAGCATCTGGGATTGAGAAAAGAGGTGACAGTGGTAAAGGACAGCAGAGCCTGACACATAAAGGGTGGTCACTGATCGTTCCCCGCCCAGCCCACACTCACCCAGTCTCTTCCAACAGATTGTCTCCCTCGTTCAAGGGCGTCTTTCAGGAACAAGTTCCAGTCCACAGCTTCCGTGGAGATGGAGGGGGCCGGAGTGGTGGATGAACCCCCCCCCCCCCCCGCCCGCCCACCGCCACAGCAGTCCAGGAAAAGTGAACTAAATAAGGGTGCTGGTGCAAGATATGGACAGTAGGTGGCAGCAGCGTCTATGAAATGAGCCTGTCCTGCCCCTTTCCGAGGTTTCTCCCAGGACGAGCTGTTTGGCTGTCTCACGGATGCGAACATGGGTGTATAAATGAGTGTGTGCCTCGGTAGGAGGTGTGTGTATAAGGAATTGTGTGTGCGAGGAGGATGTCTGTGCAGTCTGGTGTGTATGTGTGGCCTCCAGGTCTGTGGGTCTATTTGCATGTGACTGTGTTGTATGCATGGACCCCCCACTCAAGGAAACCTCTCTTAACTTTTTGGTCCTGGATTCCTGGAACATCTGGTGTGCGCACGGTGGCACACAGTGCATATGTCATTTCAGAGAGCTCTGAGGTCACCTGTGCCGCCCCTCCCCACCCCCCCCCAGGGCTTCCCCTGGATGAGGAAGAACACTCACAAATCAATAGAATGGCGAAACATGGATGATGTTTTTACCCGTTCTTTCCAAACTTACCAGGTTTCTCAGTTTTTATAATGAGTATTCTGTAATAACTGTAGACATTATGGGGGGAAACTCCTGTGTTCCTTTTCAGGGGCCTTTCCTCTCCCCTTGGGGAGTGACAGGGTTCCCATGTGTCTGAGAAGGCTGTGGGGGCCCACATAGCAGTTGTGGGAGGTCTAAACAGGGCAAGGATCAGAACAGAGCAATCAGAGAAGGCTTTCTGGAGGCAGAGGGAATGGAGCTGACCTGGAAGGGTGACAAAGTTGGCACAGGACTGCTGTCTGTCCTGCCTGCTGCACTTCTCTTAGAACTGCCCATCCTTGGGCCGAGCCTCAGCAGTCCTCTTCCTGAAGAGCAGCCTTGTCTCCCTCTGATGGAATTTGGAGGTTGCAGGCAGACAAGATTGAACTTAGATTCCTAGAATCCCCTACTGGGAAGGAGCATGAGAGGTCATCTGGATTTTTCAAGCAACTGGGAGCTATCGAAGGTTAAAGGCAGACTGTGTTTCCCCATCACTAATACTTTGTCCTGCTTACCATGTACAGCTGTTGCCTCACTGGGTCCTCAGAAGAGTCCTGGTAAGTTAGCTATAATAATTACAAGATTTTACAGACGAGAAAGGGATGCCCGCCATGGTCAAGGAGATATGCTTTTCTTCAAAGCAGACACAAAGGTGAATGAAAAAATCTCCTCTGTGCACACTTCCATGAACACCGAGGTGCTCTCACACATGCTGTGCAATCTCTCTCTCTCTCTCACTCACACACACACACACACACACACACATACACACACACCCTTCAGAGCTGTTCTTCCCAGCCTCAGGGGGAGTAAGCTCTGGGCAGAGCTGCCAGACCTCCGGGAAGTCTTCACCTGAGCACCCCCTGTGAGGAAGGTGAGGCCAGGTGGTCAAGCCCCCTCCCCACCCTGGGCAGTCAGGCCCCCTGCCCCCAACCCCACCCAGTCAGTCTGCACCTGAGGGGGGCTGGGATCCCAGTCCAGGTGAGGGCAGCCACAGCAGGTCCCAGGATGGGCAGCCGCAGGGGCAGAAAGAGGCTAAGAGTCTCTGAAGGGAGGTTGCTTCAGAAGGGGAGGAGCAGCTCCAGGCTCTGGAGCTCTCCTAAAGACCTGGTCACACCTGCTGGGAAGGCAGATCCTGGGTCAGGAACTTCCCTTCCAGAGAATTACTTATGAATCATGAGGACCAGCAACCACTGAGGAGGGGCGCACAGAGGGGGGTGGAGGTCTCTTGGGACATCCATCCCCACACCCAGGGCTTCCCTGAATGCTCCCAGAGAAGGTTTAGGGCTTCTGTCACCAAAAGAAGGGTCACTGTGGGGCAGAAGCATGGAACAGAGATGGGAGTAAGGTGGAGGGGAAAAGGAGGGGGAGTTAGTGGGAGCCCCAACAGGTACATAGGGTGGGCGGGGTTCTGGAGGACAAGGGACTGATATTGGGGGTGGGCCACAGAGAAGGAGGAGCCATTCGGAGGGTTAGAGGAGTGGGGGCTTCTAGAAGCCAGCTTTGGTTTGGGGCATGCTCTAGGAAGTGGCTACACTTGATATGAGTATGTCTCCCATCAGATGCGTTTGTTTTTTAAGATTTTATTTTTTAAGTAATCTCTATACCCAATGTGGGCCTCAAATTTATAGCCCTGAGATCAAGAATCGCAGGCTCTACAGACTGAGCCAGCCAGGAACCCCCAGGTAGGGTTCTTAAGGACAGTGTTGCCTCTCCCTCTGAGACAGTCCCAATGGTAGAGCTAGTCTACCCACCCAGTAAGAGCAGGCAGGTCTGTATCATGCCCCAGACTAGCCCCCCACCATGAGGAGACCACAGAAGATAAGCACAAGAAACAACCAGAGATGT
Organism: Lontra canadensis; assembly: GCF_010015895.1. NCBI lineage: Eukaryota > Metazoa > Chordata > Mammalia > Carnivora > Mustelidae > Lontra > Lontra canadensis. The sequence continues at coordinate 21,046,917 of NW_022631019.1, read as the reverse complement.
GGACACCGAGAATAGTGTTTTTCTTTATTGGGAAAACAGAAGGTTGGTCCTTGGTACCAAGATGGGACCTGGGATAGGCAAAAATTCAGGTGTTTGAGTCAAGCTTTGTTTTGACATGCTTGCCTCCCTCATCCCAAAAGTAGGGCAGCTCCAATTACAAATACCAGACCCCTAGGCACCCTTTCCTCGGCCTCTGGGCAAATGCCCAGTGCGTCTTACCGGAGATGTCTGTTGCTGGGATCAAGGAACATGAGGGAAAGATCTCTGTTCTCTCCCAGGATGGCAAAGCCCTTGGAACCCATCAACTCCTACCTCTGTCCCTCCATTGGGCAGCAACCCAGAGAGGGACAGAGACCTGCCCAAAGTAACACAGCAACAAAGTGAAGGACAGAGTCAAGCCCATATTCCATCTCCTGGCTTGGGATTCATTCCAAGAGGAGATTCTGGAAGGTGAGCTCCAGCAGGTGGATGTTACCTGCATCACCACCTACCAAGGGACTCCACCCCCATGACCCAAAGGTTCTGGCCAGAAGGCCCAGGCCAGTGCCACCCAGGGATCTTTCCTCCCAGACTGTGCCCCTCTCTTGGTGCCAGGAAGGGCAGGCTTGGTGAGGACAAAAGGTGACAGCTATGTATAAAGTACTTTCAGAGAAGATGTCCTCTTGAAAATTCCTTCTCCAGGGTACACTGTCCCATCTTCTGAAACTCAAGGAGATGGTTACAAAACAAAGTCCTTGCTCCTGACCCGCCTACAGTATTAAGAGATGTGGGTCAGAGCAGGTATAACCTAAAATGCTCAATCGCATTAAAAGCTCCACATTTCAGCCATTTACTCTGCACCAGGCACTTCATCATCCGCTCAGTTGAATGATGACTGTGGGCCAGACGCAGTACCATTTGCTGGGAACATTTGTGACACCAAAACAGACAAGCCTCTTTGTAAATCTTCACAACTTATTGTGATTGTTGTCCTCCACGACCGAGAAAAGGGGCTCCCAGAGAGAAGTGACTGGACCAAGGTCATACAACACAGTCCTAGCAGGCAGATAAAAAATTATAGAACAAGCAAGACTTCCAAGGGAGGGAGGGAGTGGATGGGGAGAGGGCCCCGCTAAGGCCACAGCGATTCCTTGGGAGGTGTCTGACACCAAGATGATGAGGCATAGAACCCAGCCCCGGGAAGGCTCAGTCCCGGACTATGAGCTGGACACAGGAGTCTCCCTGATGCCCTCTGTGTCATCAGTTTCCTCGTGGGAGGCAGGAGGAGAAGAGCAAAGTGGACTTGACAGATCTAAGATGTGATCCTAGCTGGCCCAGCCATGGACATGCTCTGTGGTCTTGGACAGGCCATTCCCCTGAGCCTTGGGTTCCTCATCGATAAAGTAGGGGTAATAACTATAATAGTGCCTGCCTCAGAGTCATGCTGCAAAGATTAAGTAAATTACCATGTAAAGGGCTTAGAACAAAGGGAGGTGCTGTGTATCACATACTAGTATTATTATAGTGGGGCTCATGGCCAGCACCAGGGATGGGACTGGAACCTGGGCAACCCCCAGCTCTAGCGCTTGACCAGGTCAGGATAAGCGATGCCTCTCCCCAGCCCCTCAGGGCCCCATTCTGAACTCCCCAGCCACCTGCCGCCAGATCCTCACCCCAGTCTCCTCTGGTCTCCCAGCATCTGTAAGCTCGGAGCTGGGCTCCCTCCCTAGAGCTGTCCGCACTATGTGCTCAGTGCCCAGGAATGAAGTGAAGGAGTATATAATTATAAATACATAAATGAGAAGAGAAAGTTGTGTATAGTGTTTCGTGTGTGAGTGCCAGGACCATGACCTTGGGGGTGGGGGGAGCATTACTTCCTAGGGGCTCTGAAGCCTCTGAGCTGGTTCCCAGCCTGGATCTGTAGTAGGTCCAGTGGGAGAAGGCAGCCAGAGGCCAGCTGAGGCTCTGCCATTGAAAATAGATGGGCTGGCCTTTGGGCAGAGGTCTAGTGGGGGACTAGCCTGGACTGTGGCTCCTCCAAGTTCTCTCCAGACAGTAGTGGTTTTCTCCACCTTGAGGAACATTTCAAATTCCAAGCTAAGCAGGTCTCCTTAGCTCCCCACTATCGTCACAGAATAATTCTGTATTCACTGGCCTACTAGGTGCCAGGCACTTTGGTAGGAACCTCAATTGCCATATCTCTAGCCTTCAGATGGGATTCTTGGAGGTGAAATGACTTGCCTGAGCTCCCACTGCTAGCAAGTGGCCAAGAACCCAGCAAAATCAGGACACTTATCAGAGACGAAACCTCAGAGACTGACCCATTCCCTTGTCTTAGATCTAAGAGAAAAGAAAAGCTCAGAGAGGGCAACTCCCTTGCCTAGGTCACACAGCTGGTTAGCATCAGTGCTGAGTTTTGAATCCAGATTTGGGGCTTCCCAAGCCATGTAGGAAACTGAACTTGAAGGCTCTGCTTTATTCTCATCACCCTGCTGCCCTCCCCACCACCAACCTCTCTTATATGACACTTGACATTATCCATCACTCCCTCCCCGCTGGGAACGCCCTCCTCCTCCAGTTTCTATGGCAGCACATTCTCCCCAACCTCCTCCTGCTTCTCCAGCAGCGTCTCATTCTCCGCGCTGTGACTCCTGAGCCTAGAAAGCAGGGGGATCCTCAGGCTGGGTCCCCGGGCTCTTCTCTCTGTATTGCTGTCCCTGAAAGTTCATCTGCCTTTCCCTCTGGGCCTCCAGTTCTGACCTCGTGCTGCAGCAGAGCTCCTAATGACAACTATTTGCCGTGTGCTGAGAGCTGACCTATGATCTGGACCCCATCTGTAAATGAAGTCATTAAGTCCTCACAGCAAGCCCATGAAGGAAGTCCGTTCTACAGATGAGGAAACTGAGGCACAGTGAGGGAAACCCAAATCTGACTCCAGCTTTCACCGCTACTTCTGTCATCACAAGAAAAGACAGGTAATTGTAGGACATTTTGAAACTGGAGGCAAAAGCTTGCCTCCACCTCCTGGAGAGAGAGGAGTGGAAACCTGGGGAGGGGGTGTGTGGAATCAGAACCTACTTCATGGTTCTGAGAGCCCTGTGATGATCTAGAATTACACTGTCAATTTGGAGCTTTAAAATGTGTCACACACAGTACGTTTTGAAATGTGAAGGTTTGGAGAGCTTCAGGAGGAACAAAAGTTCATGGAAAATTGCCCTTTTCCTTCAGATTTTTCCTGGTTTTAAGTCTTCAAAAATCCTCATTCCAGAGTTCCAGCAATTAAGGCTCTTCTGTATCAGTGATCCCTGGAATTTACCAGGAACTCAGAGCCTGAAGGCCTACTGACCTGAGCCTGCTCCACCACAGGCTCTGTGACTTAGGGGTGAGTGGCTTGACCTCTGAGCCTGTGGTCTAAAATAAGGGTAACAGTACCTCCCCTGAGCTGTCACGAGGCTCGGATGGGACGATGTGCATGAAGCGCTTAGCGCAGAGCCTGACACTCGAAATTGCGCAGTTAAGCCCCAAACTCCAGATGCACACAGCTTTTTTCGGGTTTGCCAAGCACCTCAACATTTCCATTCTCTTGCACACACTGTTCCCTCTTCTTGGTGGCCAACCCCTACACATCCTTTAAGCCCCTCTCTTTCCCACCTCTTCTAGAATTTCTACGAATGTGTCTTAGTAGAAAGCTAGAAAACACTTCCCCAAGACACCCTCCCTGGGGCTTCCTGTCATTGCACACATCACACGCAGATGATGCTCTGTTGACACCTTGTCTCCCAGCCTGGGCATGAACTTTCTGAGGGCCGGGCTGTATCTGACTTATTTCCGAGTCCCAGTCCCTGGGGTGCACAGCCTGGCATCAAGTTGATTTCGGTACAAATTCGCTTTACCTTAAATGCATGTGGTTTGGACCCAGACTCTGTGGACCCCGGGACACATTTATGTATGAGAAGTAGTAAAAACCAGTCAGATTTGTTATAGCCATGGGAGACGGCAGGGCGCAGATCCAGAACAGCCTTGAGGGAGAGTTGAAGGGGACAGAGTCCTTGTGGAGAGAATCAATAGGCCTGGATCCAATGTCACCTTCTTCAGAAGTCTTCCCCAGTCCCTAAATTGTCCCCAATCTCTGACATCTCCCCAAGGCAGGGGGTCCCACATGAAGAGGAGTGTCCACGAGGGTCCCCCACCTTGCTGATACACCCCCCTCCCACTCAGACTCAGAAGTCTCCAGGGGCACTGGGCACTGCCCTGCATCTTCCAAAGTGCTACTGAAGCCATTGCCTGGAGGAAGCAAATTCCCAGGTTCGGGGGTTTTCTGGGGTTCACACCCCAAAAGGGGAGCTGTGCTTCGTCTACTAAGGGTATCCCTGCCCCTAATGTGCCCAACACCCATCCTGGTGCCTAAGCCCTCAACCTCCTGAACGCTAGTTCAGCCCCTGCTGGAGTGACAGTCTCCCAGACAAGAGAAAGGCTTTTGTTCCAAGGAAATGACTGTCAAAGGGAGAAGAGGTATCTTTTTTTTTTTTTTTCCATTTGAGACAAAGACGTCAGTTTCTCTCCATCTGTCCCAAAAAGGGAAGAAAATTAATTTGTTTCTACAAGGATGTCAGCTCACTGCTTCAATAGGGAGTCAGGGGTGTGGGACTGAGGCAGTGTCTGTGGCGGGGAGGGGGCGGGGAGAGGAGGTGAAGTATGGGGGAGGCACAGGGAACAAGGACAGACCCTGATAGGAAAGCAAAGATCTGGGAGTGCCTGAATAAAATGCCAAACACATGAAGAGAAAAACTCCTATCAGTTAGGAAAGCCTTCTTCCTCCCAGTTCCTTCAGAGACAAGCTCCTGTGTGGGCAGTTCCAGCTGCCTGTAAACACCGGACACCTTGGACACGTCCAGGTGTTGGGAGAAGGAGGAGGATCTCCTGGAGGTTCTTCTTGGGAGACCCAAGATGGGCAGGAAGAAAAGTCCACACTGGTCCTTCAGATGCCCCCACCCAGTCCCAGTTGCCACTTACCATGCATGGGGCTCTTGCTAGCATTGTCTTCTGTCCTCCAGTACCTGGGCAAAGAAGTCAGGCCCCTGGGGACCCCCCAAAGCGTCTGCCCTCCAGCTTGAGGACCTACTGTCTAAACAGAAGTTCCCCAGCCTCGCCTCTGCCTCTGCCCACCCCCAACCCTTGGCACAGAGGCCGCCTGGCAGCTCGGGTTTTGGAGCTGCCAGACCTCCCTCCTCCTTCTGAGCCCCATAGGACCTAGGGCTGGGGACCCTACCCCAGCTGAGGGCCTGTCCTGCTATCCTAGCCTGAAGGTGCTGGTCCTGCTCCATTGTCCTGTCCCAAGCCCCACTGGCACAAAGTGCGGGGGACATGACGTCCATGCTGAGGCCATTCCAAGAAAATGACTGTCAAGGACAGAAAATGCGTACTGTTTCTCTCTCTCTCTCTCTTTTATTTTCTATTTATGACGACAGTCCAATTGGACCTGGACCTCAGCAACCCCGCCTCTGGCTACAACTCGGGGCTGGGACTCTACCCCAAGGTTGAGGCCGCCATCCCCTGCACACATCCTATCTCGTGGCCCTAGCCTACCTCGTGGCCCTTTCTTGAGCTGTCGCCGCTTGGCTGACCTGTCCCTCCCTCTCGACCCACAAAAGAGGCCCACCACCACCAGAGAGAGACTCAGTCTTGCAGCCCTGTTTTCAAGCCTCGGTCTCCACCAAGGCCCCCTGGGTCCTGGGTCCTTGGCTTTTTCAGGTCCCAGGCCAGCAAGGCCGGCCCTGGCTAGAACCTGAGGCTGTCCCAAGGTTGAGGCTGGCCCGCCGCACAGGTTCCGTCCAGCGGTCCGGTCCCAGAGCCACAGGCCCCGCTCCCCCAGAGTCGCTAGTTCCCGGCACCCGACCCAAAACCGCCGACCGCGCCGGCCGCCCAGAGGCCCCGCCTCCCGGCCCCAGCCACGCTCCCGCTCGACCCCCTTCTCCAAAACAGGGGCGCCCTTCGGCCCCACTCCGCGTCGCGGCCCCGCCCCCTGCGGGCCCCGGGTGCCGGCCAGGTCACCCCGGAGGGGCGCTAGGCGGGCCGGGCCGGCGCGGTTTAGGCGGCGGCGCCCCCGCCGGGACCGTCGGACGGGGTGCAGGCGGTGACCCGTTCCCGGGCCGTGGTCTCGCGGGCGCGGCTGAAGCTGCCGGGCTCCGGGCGGCCGCAGGGCGTGCGGCAGAGCTGGCGGAAGCAGCGCTTGAAGTTCTCGTCGAGGAAGGCGTAGAGCACGGGGTTGAGGCTGCTATTGGCGTAGCCGAGCGCGATGCACAGGTGCAGCGCGGCCACCACCAGCGGGTCGCGGCGGTCGATGTCCACCAGCGTCCAGACGATGACGAAGATGTGGATGGGCGCCCAGCACACCACGAAGGCGCCCACCACCACCAGCACCATGCGCGTGATGCGCCGCAGGCTGCGGTCCTTCTCCTTGGAGCCCGACAGCAGGCGCACACTGCGCAGGCGCAGCAGCATCAGGCCGTAGCACACGGTGATGATGAGGATGGGCACGACGAAGGCGAAGAGGAACACGCAGATCTTGGTCACGGTATCCCAGTACCAGCTGGGACTGGGGAACTGGAGCATGCACACCACGGCCCCGTCTACAGGGGAAGCAAGGAAAGACAGCAGGTGAGGGGCGCGGGGGCCGAAGCGACCCCGTCTGCTCGCCACCGTTCTTGGCTTGGTCAAGTCCCACACCTCCTCCTGTCCTTTGTTCAGGGTGATTCTTCTGCCCGGAATGTCCTCCTACACTTCCGTACTTGGTGAACTCCTACTCATCCTTAAAGACCCCAGCGGGATTGGCTGTAATCTAGGAGGTCTCCCTTCTATATTTTCTTCCATTCTCTTTAGCAGCCTCTACATCCATGGACCACAGTAATGATATGATTTAGCCCAAACCCACCAAATGCCAGTCATTGTGAGGCCTCAAAACACCCTACTCATTTTCAGACTAGCTCCAATGAGGACAACACTGCTCAGACAGATCTAGAGAGTATGATGAGTTAAGGGCAGAACTTGGGCCCTACCAACTTTGTGGTGTGACCCTTGGCAAACTGTTCAGCCTCCAGGAGAACTTCCATAAAGTGGGACTAATAAGAGTATCTAAACCTCACAGGGTTGTGAGGATTCCATGGGCTCAGGCATGTGAAACATTTAGCACAGTGGGGGGGGCAGTCAAGCTCTTGGTGCACTCACAGGAAAGGGGGGCAGATACATTTAGGAGTCCAGAAGTCAGGGCTAGGGTCAGGGAGACAAAGCCAAGCTTAATGGCAAGAAGAACTTGCTGACTGCGGAATTTGTCCAGAGGTGCACCCAGGATGGAATGAGCTCCCTGTTCCTGGAGTGTGGGTGTGGGCTGGACGAGCACCTTAGGGATGTTTCTGGTTTCAGACACAGGCCTGAAACTGACCTGGGGAACTCCCAAGGTCCCTTGGAACCTTGGGTTTTGAGGAGCCAGGCAGTGAACTTGGCGCCTGAGAGTTGTAGGAAGGGTACTGCGGATCCACACAGTGGGTCCTCCAGACAGCAGGATGGCAGGACTCCCAGGGCTGACTGAGTCCAAGGACTTTCTTGAGCAGATGGCAGAACAAGGTTCAGAGAGGAACAGCATTTGTCCAAGGTCACACAGCAAGTTACATACAGAACCAAGAAGTGCTGAGTTGGGGAGCACAAATGTGCAGGGGATGGAGCGTGCAGTGAGGAGGCCCATCTGGTCTGGCCCCCAGCAAGGCTGCAGTTAATGGTCCATAAACTGAAGGCTGACAGTGAGGAACGGGGCCCAGCTGCTGAGTCAAGACCAACTGCACAGCAGCTGTGTGAGGGCACCTGGGGCTCTGCCTCTGCAGGGGTTAAGGGTGGTCAAAACGCCTCCACCCAGGCCTACTCCCCTTCCATCCACAGCACCGACCCTCTGCAAACCTCCACCTCAGCGGCCAACAGGAGTAAGAGGCAGCATGAGGGCAATAGGTCAAATTCGAGGGTTGTAGGTCAAATTCCACCAAATGCCTGTTTGTGATCCTAAGTAAACCACCTGACCTCTCTGATTCTGGATGTTCTTACGGTCAAATAAAGGTAGGAGTCCCTTGTCCTAAGTATTTTACACATATAGTCTCCTTTAAACTTCTCAACACCCCATGATACTGTGTGGCTCAGAGAGGTCAATGGCCTGTGTCACTGGCACCCTGCTATATGACCTGTCCCGCTTCCTTATGTCAAGCTGGGACCATGTAACCAGCCATCACTAGGAAACGATGGGCCATAACATTTCAAGCTGGCCATGCTCTCTCATCACTCCTTCTCCGTACTCATTTGCTGGCCAAATGCCAGCAGGGGAGGATTCCAAAGCCACCACGTGGCGCCTGGTTCCCTGAAGAACTGTGGAATCGAGCTCCTCCTCCAGCTCACGTTCGATGGTAATGTGAGGAATAAACCTCTGTACCGTTCAGCACTGAACTCCGGAGATGGCTTGTTACAGCTGCTGCCCTGACTGACACGAGCAGCTACTATGTTAGTGACCATTCTCACTCTGAGGACACGCACCTGTCACTCTCTGCAGGCTCTTCTCTAGGGCCTTGCCTTGGTCAGCTGGGCCAGTGGTTTTCACATTGGGGTGGAAGGGAATTTGGGCTGAGACTGCAGATCTTACAGCCTCCACGGCTCACTGGTCAGGGACACTCTCGCCCTAGTGGTCTCTATCTCCCTTTAAGTCAGTCATCCCCACACACTCCTGGCCAGGGGCTGCACGCCCACAGCCCGCCTCTCCACAACCCCATTCATACATTTCCTTTGACCAGCAACCCATCTGCCCGATGCTGAAATCATTTATCCTCACAACAACTGTTCACACTCCATTGGCTGACTCCCCACACTCTGACTGGCCGGCCGGTCACACTTTCCACTGTTCGGGAACGCACACCTCCCGCAGGGGCCCCCCATGCTGAACCCGGGGGGTCAGTGGCCTGTTCCACAGCTTCCGCACTCACTCACCCCGGGGGCGGGTCACAGCCATGACCATGATGGGGACACCCACACCTGAGGCCAGGACCCAGATGCAGATGTTGATCAGCTTGGCCTTGGCAGGCGTGCGGAAGTCCAGGGCCTTGACAGGGTGGCAGACGGCAATGTAGCGGTCGACGCTCATCATGGTGAGGGTGAAGATGCTGGTGAACATGTTGTAGTAGTCGATGGAGAGCACAGCCTTACAGAGCAGCTCCCCAAAGGGCCATGTCTCCATCAGGTACTTAGCACTCTGGAAGGGCAACGTGCTGGTGGCCAGTGCATCCGCCAAGGCCAGGTTGAAGATGTAGATGTTGGTGGCTGTCTTCATCTTAGTGTACCTTCAAAACAAGCGTGTGTGTAATTGTTTCCATTTCACAGATTTCAGTTTCACTTAAGACTCAGGGAGTTGTGGGGGGCACCTGGGTGGCTCAGTGGATTAAAGTCTCTGCCTTCGGCTCAGGTCATGATCGAGCCTGGGATCGAGCCCCGCATCGGGCTCTCTGCTCAGCCAGGAGCGTGCTTCCTCCTCTCTCTCTCTCTGCCTCTCTGCCTACTTGTGATCTCTGTCAAATAAATAAATAAAATCTTTAAAAAATAAAAAATAAAATAAAAATTTAAAAAAATACTCAGGGAGAAGAAATGATTTGCCCAAGGTCATGCTAAAGGTGAGGGGCAGAGGTGGGACTAGAACCCGGAACCACCTGACTCCACATCACCCCTTTTTCACTATAACAGATGCAAAAGGATTTCTCTGACTGTGGCTGACTTTGGCAGAAGGTATTTTAGGAAAAGCCCTTCTTCTTCTGAGGGGTACTAAGCAACATGGTTTAAAAAAAAACCTGGGCTCCAGAGGAAAACAGGTCTAGGTTCTAACCCCGCTTCTACTAGTTATTAACTGAGGGACTAGGGGCCAGTAATGTGAACTCTCTAAATACCAGTATCTGTAACTGTAAAAAAAAAAAAAAAAAAAAAAGGGAGGGGTGGTGATGTGAAATGTAACGGGATGATCTTGTACTTAGCCCTGAAGCCAAAGCCCTGGCAAGTGCTCAGTATATGACAGTTACTATTCTTCATCTACGAAGGATGAAGCTGGGGACTGGACCAGAGTGACCTGAGCTCTGGCTTCTGCCACTGATATTTGGGAAATACGACTGGCCAGCTCTGAGGAAGGGACTCTGCCTAGCAGACTGGGTGAGGCCTCAGACCTCCAGGGGTGCCCTCTGTGGAGGGCCAGGGCTCCCAGTTCTTCCTGTGGTCCCATCCAGACCTTCTCATCCCCAGGCAGCTGGACTCACCCACACATCCAACCCAGGGCATGAGCCCAGGTATCCAAGCCAGATGTGTGCAACTGAGCCCCCCTCCACCTGAAACACCCCTCCATGCCCGACTCTGCGGCCTCCTGCACCACACTAGCCCCCTGCTGGGCCATCATGTCTGTCATGGTCCCCCTCTGTACTGGGCCTGCGCTGGGCAGCAGACAGCCTGGAAGAGGCTCCATACACGGAGACACACTGTCCCGGTGCAGCATGATCACCGCAGGAACATACAGGTATATCAAGGGGGGACAAGGACTGCTTTCATGTCCCTAGAGTGATGTGAGAAACCCAGAGAAGGGCTGCATGGGTGACTCCTCAAATTTCCGAGCAGGAGGAGCCCTGAGAGATTGAGGGAAAATGATTTTATGGAAGTGTGGTCCAAGGACTCCCTTCAGAATTCCTGGAATAGGAGACTCGTAGACCCCACCCCAGACCTACTAAATCTTACCAACATGGGGCTTGAACTCATGACCCCGAGATCAAAAGTCACATGCTCTACTGACAGAGCCATCCAGGCACCCTGGAAATCTTCATCTTTAACAAGCACCACCCCCAAATGACTCTTAAAGGCTCTAAAGTTTGAGAAGCACTATGTGGCCTAAAGCCCATAGAGAAAAGACAGGAAAACTGAAGCCCACGGAGGTGGTGACATGACTCACCCAAGGTCACACAGCGGCAGAGCCAAGGCAAGAACTTAGACCTCCTGACTCCTGGACCAGTGCTCTCTTCCCACTCTACCCCCAGGGTGGAACCACACCGCATGCCTCCACCGCTCTGGAAATCCCGTGCTACCAGGCCCAGGCTTGGGCCCCTGTGAGAGCTGATGATGGCACACCGAGTGCCTTCTATGTGTTCTGAATGATGGAATGAATCCACACCAGCTAGGGCTGCTCCTTCACGAGGGGACTGATATTTTTTTTTTTTTTTAAATTCTGATTCACGCATTGTCCTCCAGGGCCAGCATCTGTCCCACTCCCTCCCCAAATAGCTGTCATTTGTCCTGGGGCTGGTGAAGCAAAAAGTTTTGCTCGGCGACAGCAGAATTTCAAGTCTCGGGAAGTCTGTCTTCCGAGGGGTGCGGGATCACAGCTGTGTGGGAGGCGGTCTCAAGCCCACAGCTGACTCGTCTAATTTCGCTTCTTTTACGTGGAACAATTAGAGGCTGTTCTTTGCCTGCTATTTTGATTTGTGAGGATCCTTCAATTCCCCGAGGGGGCTGGGATGCTGGGAAGCGGGTGATGAAGCTGCTGTCGCTGGTCCAGGCGGCCTGAGAGGCACCGCACTGACGGCTGGGCAGAGCCCCAGAGGCGCCCCTCCTAAAAAGCCCACCCATCCCCCCGCCCCCAGCCAAAGGGCTGCCAGGCCTGGCTGGCCCTACTGGCCTCCTCAGACAAATCAGGCCGCTCTCCTGCTCTCAACCCACCAGTGGCTCCCTGAGGTTCTCTCCCTATTCCATGAATTGGTCCCAGAACTTTCCCCTTCATGGATGGACCCCGCCCCCGCCCCCCCACGATGGACTTCTTTGCTGTGCCTTGGCATATCAAGCCTGCTCCCACCTCAGGTCCTCCAGGCCGCTGTTCCTTCTGCCTGGAACCCCACATTTTGCATGGCTTGTTCCTTCTCTTAAGTCAGGGCTCTATTCAAATGTCACCTTCTCAGGGAGCCCACAGCTGGCCACCCTATGTAGAGTATCCCTCCCCCCCCAATCTCTCTGTCTCAAGTTGATGCATTTTTCTTTACAGCACAAGCCACCACCTGACTTTTACTTTTTTTCCTCCACATTTGCCTCTCTCGCCCATGTATGGTCCCCAAAGGCAGGGGGATCTGTCCCTCTTGTTCCCTGCTAAATGGCTGGGCATTTACCAATAGCGCCTGGAAAACGGCAGGCCCTTGAGAGACACTTGTTAGAACCAGGTCTTAGTCCGGGGGCCTCATCAGCTCTCCCGGAGACCACGCAGCCCCCTCTCTCCCCAACAATTCATCATCCAGGTAAGTCAGGGGGCCCACTACAAAAGTACATTTGCTCAGGACACTCTACTGCTTCCAGTTCTTCCACGGCTCCCCACCGCCATCTGGATGAAAATCAGACTCCTCAGACTGGCAATCCATCCGGGTGGCCTCGTTCCCACAGGGCCTTCCATGCCCAGCCACATCCATAGTTCCTCAGATGTCCAGTCTAGCATGCCCTCCCTGCTATGGACAGTCACTGTAATGGTTTGGTGGGAATCCTTTCAACACACACACACACACACACACACACACACACACACACACACACACAGGATTTTATAAACTGTTATTTCTGCCAATGTAATACAATTATATTGTGTAAAAAAAAAAGTCATACAGTGTTATAATGAATACAGGTTACTCATTCCTCTTTCCTGCTCCCCAAAGGCCACCACTTTTAATATTTTTATTCTTCTGGTGATCATCTCCATAATTCTAAATAACATGATTCTATGGCTATTTCTTAATTTTCCTAATTTATCAGTTTCACACAGTATGTGTTGAAGTTTGTATCAGGTAAGCCAGGCTACATGGCAGTAAAAAATTAGCCCAAAATCTCAGTGGCTTCACACTATAAAGGTTTCTTTCTCATCCTTGCAGAGTCCATGCAGCATCTCTGGGACTATATCCCATGAGGCAATGCCAGCCCCGTTTCAATCTTGTGGTTCTGCCATCTTAACCCAAGGCCTCCTTGATCACCACAGGGGGAGAAGAGACAGTTGCAGGATCATCTCAGCTTCCTTCTAGCAGCAACACAGCATTTCCGCCTAAAGCTTAGGGACCGGACTGGCCATGGCGCCGCTCCCAACTATAAGGGGTTAAGAAGTACAGTCTTCTATGTGCCCCGAAGCAAGGAGGACCAGGTATCAGTGAACACTAGTAATGTCTTCCACAATCCCCCCCAAAACAGTAGATGAGTATTAACTCTTATACTACCCAGCTCCACTTCCTTTTTCCATACTTTCATATAGTTTAATTGCAACTGCCAAGTTCTTAAATTTGGGGGTTAGGGGCGCCTGGGTGGCTCAGTGGGTTAAAGCCTCTATCTTCGGCTCAGGTCATGATCCCAGAGTCCTGGGATCGAGCCCCACATGGGACTCTCTGCTCAGCGGGGAGCCTGCTTCTCCCTCTCTCTCTCCCTGCCTCTCTGCCTACTTGTGATCTCTGTCAAATAAATAAAATCTTTTTTTAAAAATAAATAAATAAATAAATTTCTTTTAGAGTTTACCTTCTTATGACTTTATATTGTCCATTGCTGAACCAAATGGTATACTATCATTACACTTATTTTCTGTACATATGTTTGTTTTTCCTGGAGTTAATAGTTGCCTTTTTTCCTCATTTGCTTAGTTCTATGTACATATTGCTAAATCTCTTCAAACATTCTAGCAGATCTGTAAAATGCTTTTTCCACATAGTCACAGAAGCTATCAGCTCCCTTTGTTTTCCTAGTGCTTCACCTCCTGGAGCCTTCCTCCTCCCTTTCAGTTTGGGACTGGTTGCTTTCTAGGCCACCTGCATACCAGTTCTACTATGTTGAAGAGTCTGCTTCCGGGTTTGCAAGTCTTTTCTCTCTTGGTCTATGCCCTCATTTTGGTGAAACACATCCTCTAGTCACTTCCTAAGGAAGGGCACATAGGAAGTAAAATTTTTATATCTTTGCATGTCTGAGAATGTCTTTATTCTATGCTCACTTCTAATTTCCTTGACTATATATGGAATAGTATGTTGGAAATAATTTTCCACCAGAATTTTTAAGGCATGGCTCCCTCATCTAGCTGTCAGTGCTGCCACTGAGCTATCTGAAACCATTCTGATTCCTGATGATGTATATATAATCCGTTCTCCCTACCTCCAAAACTTTCAGGATCTTCTCTTTATCCCTGGTATTCTGGCATTTTCTGATGATATGCCTTAGGATGGTTCTTTTTCATTTGTACTGGGCCCTCTCATTCTGAAGATTCATGTCCTTCAGTGTAAAATATCCTCACTTCATTTCTTTGATAATTAACTCCCCTCTGCTTTCTCTGGAATCCCTAGAAAATTGTCAGTCAGATATTGGGTTTCTTGATTGATCCTTTAATTTTCTTATCTTTTCCATTTTCCATCTCTTTGTCTTTTTGGTACATCCTCTGGGAAATTTCCTTTTCATTACCTCTCAACCTTTCTATTGACTTTTTTATTTTATATTGGCTCTCACATTTTATTTTCCCAGTGTCATTTCTTTCTTTTTTATATAGCATTTATTGCATCTTATTTCATGAATACAATATCTTCTCTTGTTTCTCTGAGGATACTAATAATTTTTGCTTTGTATTTTTTTCTGCTTTCTGCATTATCTATTTGCTTCAAACATTTCTGTTTGTTTGCTTGCCCCCCCTTTTATCCTAGAGACTTCCTTCAAACATCTAGTGATATGCGACTAAACGTTGATTTTTTAAAAAAGATTTTATTTATTTGAGAGAGTGAGAGAGAGAGAGAGAGAAAGCATGAGAAGGGGGAGGGCGAGAGGGAGAAGCACACTCCCCGATGCAGGGCTTCATCCCAGCCCAATCCCTGAGCTGAAGGCAGATGCTTAACTGACTGAGCCACCCAGGTGCCCCATACAGGTTGATCTTTAAGTAAAGCACTAAATAAGTAAATGGCAGCCCTGTGTGTGTGTGTGTGTGTGTGTGTGTGTGTGTGTGTCTGTGCACATGTGCACACATCAGTATGGGGGTCCTGTCAACTGGTGAGCCTCACTGTAGGGGAACTGGGCCAAAACTAAGCTTTTATACAGGGGAACATGCAAATATCAGTCCCAGCATGTGTTTTCTCTGGGGCCTTGAGAAAGAATTCTCCAACCTCCTGCTTAGGGAGCACACTTCCAGCTGTCAGGATTATGGTAGCAGAGCTGGAGGAGGGGTCTGTGGACGCTCCCCCACCGCACTTTCCATTTGGTATCTCACTCTGACCCTTTCTGTGTCTGCTGCTCAGAGTTCTTCCAGGTTAACTTCTTGAGAGAAAAACCCTTAACCTCTTGCAGAATAGAGGGTTAGTCACCTGATTGTGCAGCATAACAAGGGTGGGGGGGGCCCTAAGGGTCTCAATGCTCCCTCTACAGATAATCCATCTTCTGCCCCTATTTTCAGTTCCACACCTCACCCCTGCTCAGCCTGTTACTCTCCTTCAAATTGCTTTTCATCATCCAAATATGTGTTGACATCTCTTAAGGAACATAACCTGAGGCACAAGAGAGGGAAGTAATTTGCCCAAGGTCACGTGACCAGTAAGTAGCAGAGCTGGTATTTAATTCAGGCTGTCTAGTGCCAACATGTGGTAATGACTTTGCTGTACTGCCCCTCAGTGCATGTTACCTCCCTTCCTGTCCCCACCCTGTCCCATAGTTAGTGAAAAAGTGAAGGAATGTGAATTTATTATTTGTTCACGCTTCCAGCAGGTATTAATCAAGTATCTGGTATGTGCCAGGTGCTGAGTAAGGAATATAGGTTTGAAGATGACAGTCTAGGTTCTGGAAATTTATGGTCTTAGGGAGGGATCAGACTTTGAACAAACTGCTACACTAATTAATATAGAGTCACCCACTATTACTGCTCTACCATATAAAAAAGAACTGGGTAAAGTGATGGACATTACCCAGCAAGAGTGAGAGGGAGGCTTGTGGAAGGAATCCGGCTTATATCGGAAGGTCAACGATGGCTTTTCTGAGGATGTGTGCTATGAACTGAATTATAAGAAGAGACATCTAGAAACTTGCTCCTCTCTCCCTCTCCCTCCCCCTCTCTCTCTTCTTGCCAAGTGAGGACAGAGCAAGAAAGTGGCAATCTAGAAGGCAGAAGGAGAGCTCTCATTAGAAATTGACCATGCTGGCACCTTGATCTTCTATATTTAGCCTCCAGAACTGTGAGAAGATGAATTTCTGTTGTTTAAGCCACTCAGTGTATGGTATTTTTTTATGGTGTTTGAGCTAAGACAAGGTGACATTTCTACCAGGTTGGAAAGAATGAGGAAGAGCCAGCCATGTGAAGTTAAGGAGGTAGAGTACTTCAGGCAGAAAGAACAGCATGTGCAAAGACCCTGTGACAGAAAAGAGCTTAATGAGCTGCAGGGATGGTCAGACATTAAGTGTGACTAAGTGGCAGTAAGTCTGAGAAGCAGCAACAGAAGATGCAGCAGGGAGAAGTCAGCAAGGGTCAAATCATGCACAGCAAGAAGTCTGGATTTTATTCTGAGTGCAGCAGGAGGCCACTGGAGATTTTAAGCAAGGGAGTGATATGGTTTGATTTATGTGTGTTTCATAAAAGATCACTATGACTACTGTGTAGAAGCTAGATGAAGGGAAGAATGAGGCTGGGTGAGAGACTGAACTTTCTGGAAAGATAAATCATTTACTGCCCCACCCCTCAAAACCCTACTGTTGGTCTCTAATTGTTTTTTTCTATTTCAAAAAGTTGTAGATATGACCTTAGACCCTTGCCTTACACCATATAAAAAATTAACTCAAAATGGATGAAAAACCTAAATGTAAGAGGTAAGACTATAAAGCTCATAGAAGAAAACATTGGAGGAAAAGCTACATGACATTGGATTTGGCAATAATTTCTTGGATGTGACACCAAAAGCACAGGTAAACAAAAGAAAAACAGATAAACTGGACTATGTCAAAATTAAACAATTTGGTCAGCTGCCTGGACAGCTCAGTTGGGTTGATTGAGCAGCTGACTCTTGATTTCAGCTTGCGTCATGATCTGGAGGTCCTGGGATTGAGCCCTGTGTTGGGCTCCCTGCTAAGTAGGGAGACTGCTTCAGGATTCCCTCTCTCCCTCTGCTCCTGACCGTAAAATAAATAAATAAATCTTTTAAATTTTTCTTTCTTTCTTTCTTTATTTGACAGAGAGAAAGAGAGAGAGCACACAAGCAGGGGGGAGTAGCAGAGGGAAAGGGAGAAGCAGACTCCTTGCTGAGCAAA
Source organism: Lontra canadensis (assembly GCF_010015895.1). Lineage (NCBI taxonomy): Eukaryota > Metazoa > Chordata > Mammalia > Carnivora > Mustelidae > Lontra > Lontra canadensis. Next base: position 21,029,616 of record NW_022631019.1, on the reverse strand, counting down.
GAGGCAGACACTTAACTCACTGAGCCACCCAGGCATCCCAATAAATCTTTTTTAAAAAATTATACAATTTGGTGCATCAAAGGACACCATCAACAGAGTAAAAAGATCACACAGAATGGGAGAAAATATTTGCAAATCACATATCCAATAAGGGATTAATATGCAGCATATAAAAAGAACTTCTAAGGGTGCCTGGGTGGCTCAGTCGGTAAGCGTCTGCCTTTGGCTCAGGTCAGGATCCCAGGGTTCTAGGACTGAGCCCCACATCACACTCCCAGCCCAGCAGGAAGCCGGCTTCTTCCTCTCCTGCTCCCCCTGCTTGTGTTCCCTCTCTCACGTGTCTCTCTCTGTCAAATAAATAAATAAAATCTTCAAAAAGAAAAAAAAAAAGAATTTCTACAACTCAGTACTAAAGAAAGCAAACAACTGGATTTAAAAATGGGCAAAGGACTTAAATAGACATCTCTCTGAAGATATAAAAATGGCCAATAAGCACATGAAAAGAAGCCCAACATCTTAGTCATCAGGAAAATCAAAGCCCCAATGAGATACCACCTGACTCCTATTAGGATGACTACTATCAAAAACAACAACAACAACAGACCAGGGGCACCTGATGGCTCGGTCAGTGAAGCATCTGACTCTTGACTTTGGCTCAGGTACATGATCTCAGGGTGGAGGGATCGAGTCCTGCATCAGGCTCCACATTCAGTGGGGAGTCTGCTTGGGATTTTCTTTCTCCTTTTCCCTCTGACCCACGCCAATGCTCTTATGGTAGTGCATGTGCTCTCTCTAAGAAATAAATAAATCTTAAAAAAAAAAACAACAACAACAGAAAATAACAAGTGTTGAGAAGGATGTGGAGAAATTGGTACACTGTTGGTGGGAATATGAAACGGTGCAGCCACTGTGGAAAACAGCATAGCAATTCCTCAAAAAACTGAAAACAGAATGTCATAAGGTCCAGCAACCCCACTGCTGGGTACATACCCAGAAGCACAAACAGCAGGGTCTCCAAGAAGTGTCTGCAGACATTCAAACCAGCACTTTTCATAAGAGCCAAAAGGTGGGAGCCACTCAAGTGTCTACTGACAAATGAATGGATAAACAAGACATGGCCTAGGCATACAACAGAATGTTAACTCGGCCTTGAAAAGGAAGGAAATTCTGACACCTGGTACAATAGGTGTGAACCTCAAGGACACTGGACCACGTGAAGTAAGCCAGTGACGAAAGACCAAAAACCTGTGTGACCCCACTTATAATGAGGTACATAGAGCAGTCCGATTCACAGAGGCAGAAAGTGGAATGGGGGTTTATCAGGAGCTGGTGGAAGAGAGAATGGGGAATTGTTATTTAATGGGGACAGAGTTTCAGCTGGGGAAGATGAAGTAAGTTCTAGAGAGGGATGGTGGTGACAGCTGCACAGCAGTGTGAATGTGCTTCATGTGCTTAAAAATGGTGAAAATGGTAAATTCTGTTGTATTTTACAATTAAAAAATAAAAGACGTGACTAACGTGCCATCACTGTGTGTGTTCCCTAAGTTGAAGAGTGTGGTGTGGGAATCCTTTAGGGCCCTCTAGATCTTGGCTCCACAACATACTGGACTGTGTGATCTTGCGTAAATGACTTCACCTCTCTGAACCTGCTTCCTCATTGGCAATTTCAATGTAATTGGCTTTTTAGGAACAACATGTGTGAAAGTGTCTGGCTTACTGGCTGGCATGTAGACAAGAACAGGCAGCCCTTTTGGGCTTTTATCCCCTGATATCGTTCTGCTTTTCTCTCCTAGGGTTCCCACTGGATCCATTCCTGGGGGTGAGGACAGCAAGCCTGATGAACTTCTACTGACTCTGAGAAGCCTTGGGAAATCCTTTGCTTTTTTTTCTAAGTCAGAATCCTCCATTAGGTCATCTTGAATTCCGCAGCTGCAAGGGAACCTGCTCCCAACCACATGTCTCAGCCCTAGGGGAGGCTTCCTGCAGAAGCAGCACCGAGTGGCCGGCCGTGCTCATGTCACAGCTTTAGGCCCATCCCCTCGTCTGTCAGACAAGCCCCACTGGCAGGGGGGAGCATCCCCACTTCACCCTGACCGAGAGGGGGTGTGCTCTGTGTCTGAAGCACGTCACGTCCCAGGAGCACTCCAGGGCCTCCGAAGAGCTGTGCTTCTCGGCTGACAAGTAAGACCCTAGTAGAATTTTCTCCCCCCAGCAAAGCCAGGGCACTCGGTTAGAGCAGTGGCAGGTGCTGGGAAGGCTAAACCATTCCCTCCCTGGTGCAAGGCCTGCCTGGGACAGGTCTGATGGCTAAGGGTGGGTTGTTTGTGTTCTTTAAGCGATATTCTCCGAGGAGCATTTCCTCCGTCGGCCAGGCATTGTGCCGGAAACCGTGAATGCACGAATGTGTTTCATCCCCATGGCAAGCCTGGTTGCTACCGCGTCCTCACTGTCCCCACAGCACAGCGGAGCTGGGGATAGCTGGTGCACCTGGAGACACACGGCTGGGGAGTGCCAGTGATGGGATGCCAACTCAGATCAGGTCCCTGGAGTCCACGGCCCCCTGCTGCCTGCACTAGGTCAGCAAACTGTGGCCCTGGGGCAGGGCCTGGTCTGGAGGCCAAGGCCAAGTGGAGCAAACATCTGGACCGGCACATCTGGATGCAGGTGGGCTCTGTGGCCTTCTTGTTTCTCACACGTTCCTCCACCCTGCTATGGTTCGGGGGTTTGCAGACAATCTGTTCACAGTCCAGGTGGGGCTGGGGAGAGACAGGCCTACAAACATCAGAAAAATGTCACAGGCACCGTGACAAGGCATGAGGGAAAGAGGTCAATTCAGAACAAAACATACACCTCTGGTCACAACGGGGTGGCAACCGGTGTTCATGGACAACAACTCCGTGCCAGGTCTTTCCCAGGCATGAGTTCACGTACTCCTTACGCCTGAGACATGCCATGCTGGCACAGGGAAAACATTTTTCTTCATTTCCTCCTCCCAGGACCCACACAGAGTAGAGAGAATTTATGATTCCCCAGTAACAGGGAGCAATAAAGGGACTCGCCCAAGGTTGCAGAGTCAGAAGGAGGCTTAGTGGAGATTCAAACTGAGTGCTTTCCCCCAGAGCCTTCCTCTTGACTTCCATTTCAGCTTCTCCCCTGTGGACCCAAAATGCTCTGTGCACCCCTCACATATTCTCTTTGACAGTTAAGATTTAAGATCCCCGAAGGCATGGTGTGTGTCTTGCTCCCCACTAGGCACCTAGAACCTACAGCAGTCCCTTGCACAAATAATAATGTGCTCAACACCCTTGGTAAATGACTAAATGTCACTAGCACCTTCCACACTGGACTGGGACATCCTTTGGGCAGGAACCATGTCCCCTCCATGTTGTATCCCAGGATCAGCATGGGGCCAGGTCAGAGGAGACACGGTTTACTGGAGGACATCCAGTGGGACAGAGGAGTCCAGGGGTCTGATCCTGGAAAGTAACCAGCCCCAGACTGAAGACCTCGGACTGGGACAATTCTTCCTCCCTCCCTCCTCCTTCCCTCCTCAACCCAAAAAAATACAGGTCCGCCAAAGGACGCCTGAGCCTGACCCCGCTTGGCCTGAGATGGAAGCGACTCAGTTGTGCCGTGGCCAAAGGAAATGTCAAATCATTTATCCAAAGTAGCTCATCTGTTTCTAATGAAGCCGAGGGTATGTTTTCCACTCAGACACCACAGCCCATGAGGATCAAAGTAGGGGCAAGAGACCTGAAGACAAAACCAAGAACGGCAACAAGGTAAGAGCACTAACCCTCAGCCTGACTGACCTTGTGGCACCTCGGGGACAAAGCGAACAAAATGGATTCGGGCTCAATCAAAACTCGTTTGGTTCCAAACAGCATGGATTGCTGGCGTATTTCGAATTCCCTTGGTTCCAACCCCTTTCTAAGATCTCAGAAATAATAGCTGCTCACTATAAAATGTTCAAACAGGGGCACCTGGGTGGCTCAGTGAGTTAAGCCTCTGCCTTCAGCTCAGGTCATGATCTCAGAGTCCTGGGATCAAGCCCCACATTGGGCTCTCTGCTCAGCGGGGAGCCTGCTTCCCCCCTCTTTTTGCCTACTTGTGATCTCTGTCAAATAAATGAATAATTTCTTTAAAAAAAAAACAGTTCAAACAACATAGAATCATTTAATAAAGAAAAATTAAAATCACTGTTAAAATTCCAGACCACTGTTACAGATAAGATGCACACACTTATACTATTTTACATAAACGGGACCTTGCTTTAGTACTGTTTTATAACCTGTTTCTCTCTCTCGAAAATATGCTGTGACCATCTCTCTATGTCCATAGATACAAGTTAATATAATTTTTGGTGCCTGCCTGTGATTCTAATCCAGAGGTCAACAGACGTTTTCTGTAAAAGGCCAGAGGATAAATATGTTAGGCTTTCAGGCCACAGAGGATCTCTGCGGCACCGTCTCGCTTTCTCCTTTACAACCTTTTCAAAGTACAAAAACTATCTATAGCTCAAGGACCACACAACAGATTTTTGGGCCGGATCTAGCCTCACCTGTGGACACTGAAGCTCCTACATGAAATTACTTAATAAATCCCCCGTTGAAAGACATGTAGGTTGTTTCCACGTCTTCGCTATTACAAAAAACCCTGTGGTAAACACTCCTGTGCACACAGATACCTGTGCATCTCCTAGGGGAAAGTTCCTGGAAGCCCAGAGCTAGAAAGCAACTTCACAGTGAAGGCCTTCCCTCTAAGACCCTCCAGACAAATGGCTATGCAGTTTCTGCTTGAGTATTTCCAGAGACAGGGGACTCACCCCCTGCAGGCACAATCCACTGTGTTGTTAGGACCACACACAGAGGAAGCAAGTTTTCTCTTTTTGAGCCAAGGGCTGCCTCTTTCTCACCTGGCACGATTCCCCCTGATTCTACTCACAGAATCACAGTGTCTAACCCTTCTTCCTTCCACGTGTTGGAAAATGGCAGATGTTAAATTCCACACCTTATGCAGCTGTGGCGAGGCCAGAGTGAACACAAGGAAGTGCTCGGGCCACATTGGCCGTTATGGCTGCTTGGTTAGCTGCCTGCTCAGGGCCACGTGGCCATTCCTCGGCATCCTCATCTTGGGTTGTGCTGGCACAGTCCTGAGTGTGATAATCTGAGGACAGAGGATCACCCTCTTGGGTTAACAGAGAGCCAAAGACGATGGAGGTCAACCATGTGATGGGTACACAGACAGTGCTCAGGCCTGGCCTTCTCCCATCTCTCCAGGCAAGTAAGTGAGGCCAAATCCATCTTCTTTGGGATCTAGAACCTCGAATCTGTTCACATGGACCAATACCCCAGGCAGCAGGGCCGGCGTCCGTGGACAGGTGTTCAGATTTGTGCCCATATCCAGATGCGGTCTTCAGTGTTTCCGAGCTCACCGCTCACTGCCAATGCAAATACCAGCTTAAACTGCACCACCGTGTCACACATGTCCCTGAGCTGGCCTCCTTAGCTCACAACTGTGTTCATCTCCTTCTCCTTCTAAACCGCTCCAGAAATTCCCCATCCCCTGCATGTCCACACTGTGGACTAGGGATTTGGCAGATACCATCACCACCAAGCCTTCAATAAGCATGGTTAGCTGGATGGTGGCCCCGAGAAGGACAAGTTTAAATCCCAACCCCTAGTGCCTGTGAATGTACTGACTTTACTTGGAAAAAGGGTCTTTGCAGACGTGTTTAAGTTAAATCTTGGGATGAGACCATCCTGGATTGTCTGGGTGGGCTCTAACACAGGGGACCAGTGTCCTTGTAAAAGACAAACAGGCAGAAGGGGAGACAAGGAGGTGGCCAGGTGACGACAGGTACAGACTGGAGGGGCGCAGCCACATGGCACGACAGACAAGGAGCTGCCAGAAGCTGGAGGAGGCAAGGAAGGCCTCTTCCCATGTGCCTGAGGAAGGAGCGTGACCCTGCAGACACTCTGAGGACTCCTGGTCTCTATAGCTGTGACAAGATACATCTCTATTATTTTAAGCTCATGCTAGTGTGTGAGGGCAGCCCTAGGAAACTAGTACAGGAACGATGCAGCCCAGGAGCACAGCCTCTGACACCAGATACACCTTGACTAAAGCCCCAGCCCTGCCTCTAATTAACTGTACAAACTTGAGCAAGTTCTAACTTTTCCCAAGCCTCGGTCTACTCCTCTGTGAACCAGGTATAATGATCGTACCACATGAAGGTGTGGTGAGAACCTCATTTGTCCCTGCCTATGATTTCACGCTGCTCATATCATAGTGGTTTCTCTTGTCCAGAGGAGGAAAAAGGGGTATGACATGCCTTGAGCTGTCCTGGGAGTCCCGGGCTCCCTCCTGACTCCTGTGCTGGCCTTTGGTAACCTGCCACCACTGGGATGGGACTCAGAGCCCTGTGCTGGAACTTGAGCCTTGGTCTGTAATACTGAGGTCCAACCTGCTCTCCCACTTTACAGATTGGGAAACTGAGGCCCGGAAAGGGAAGGATAGTTGCATGAGGTGACTCAGGGTGTCAGTTCCCTGACTCCTGAGAGGCCAAGTTCTTTCTTCTCTACCAAGCTGTCCTTCTAGAAGCTAACTCTCAGATGAGGGCTCAAGGCAGCTGGGGCCAAAGGGAAAAGGGGAGCTCCTGTCCAAGGCTTTAGAATTCCTGATGAGGGCGGCTCTTAGTAGATGCCTACAGCCTAGGTCCCTGCGTCCAGTGATTAACCAGTGTGGGGCAGGTCCACGATGGGACCGTCCCCATCACTGTCATCACCTTCACCATCTCTATCATGGCAGCTATGGCAACTTGGTGCTTACACGGGCCTGACGTCTTCTACTGAATTCTACCATAACATTCATGTAGATTAGCTCATTTAATTACTCCAACGACCCTATGAAATCGCTACTATTATTATCATCCTTATACAGTAGAGGGAGTGTACGGAAACTTGGGAAGTGTCCTGGGTTGAATAGGTGTCCCCAAAATTCACATCGACCTGGAACTTCTGATGTGACCATATCTGGAAACAGGGTCTCTGCAGACATAATTAAGATGAGGTCATACTAGATCGGGGTAGGCCCTAACTCCACGATGACTGTTGTCCCTATAAGAAGAAACACAGAGACACACGGAGGGAACATGGCCATGGGAAAACAGCAGCAACAAGTGCAGAGATGCATTTGCAAGCCTAAGGGATGCCAGGGACTGCCAGCACCAACCAGAAGTGAGGCGAGGAAGGAGTCTTCCCAAGAGCCTTTGCAGGGAACCTGCCATGTTTGATTTCATGAACTTTGGGCCTCCTGAACTGTGAAGCATACATTTCTGTCATTGCAAGCCACCCAGTTTATGGTCATTTGTGACGGGAGCCCTAAGACATGAATACAGAGGGGTGAAACATCTTGCTAGCCATGGCCTCAAACACAGAAGCAATCCAGGTCTGTTCAAATCACTCCACTCCCCAGTTCTCCCAACAAAAAAACTTTTTTCCCATCAGGAACATAGAATGTGAGGACTGAAAGGAAAGGTGGCGGGTGAGACTGTTTACGGAGCACTTACTAAGTGCCATCTGTACTAGCTGTGCTGCTACATGAGTGCTACGAGTGTGTCTGTAGCCCACTGAATCTGCATAGGGTGTGAGCTTTAGCCCCATTCTACAGGTAAGGAATGTTGAGGCTCGAGGGCGGAAGTAACTCACCAAAAGTCCCAAGGGTAGGAGTGGTGGGGCTGGGCCTTGGGTCCCTCGGACTCCAGAACCTACAACCTAACCTCTACCGCATCTTCTTCTCCCTGTGTATCGAGTTCAATCCCTTTGTTTTACAAAGGAGGAAGCCAAGGCACAGCGACAGCACCAGTCACAGATGCTGTGCCCACTGTGGCGAATAAAGAGCTTAAACAAAGCATCTGCCAGCCAACCAGCTGGGGTCTAGTTGGGGGCACCCTCTATTTGTATACAGAGGGTGACTGCTCTTCCCACTAGGGAAACGTGCCCGCCGGGCAGCAAGGGCTGCAAGCTTTGTCCCTGCCCACCATTTAACAGGAGTGGCAAGTCGCCAGAAATTAATTAGCTATCTCAGTTTTGGCACAGCCTGGGGAAGGAAAGTGGTTAATGATAACAAGGCATGTCATAGAGAAGATTAAAGGCTGGAACATGGAAATAAAGGGCCCTGAGTTGAACATGAGTGGGGGGCCGGGGTGGCCACGTCACGCTCAGCAGTAAACAGGGCAGATGCCTGGGCTGTTCAGCTCAAGGACCACAACATGCACGTGGAAGCCAGGGAGGAGAAGCTCTTCTCCATCGCCTTGGCTCTGCTTCTGGCTTAAGAGTGGCTGGGCCAGGGAATGGGGCCCCAAGAAAGCAGAGTTCCTCAAGTGTAGCATGTCAGCCCACGGGTCTCCGGAAATAGGACATGTCCCTCCTACAAACACCTACTGACCTTCTGCCTGAGTGTCAGACCCTAGGCTGGGGCTCCAGCTGTGAGCAAAGTCTATTCCCCGCCTGCTCCCCCCACACACACACCTGCTCCTCGGAAGAGAGAGGGAGAGATGAGCAATTGTGTGCTTGAAAAAGTATGTGCGCATTGGGGACACATTGGACACTGTGGCAACACGGCGGGGGCCTGGGGGCATCAGAGAAGGCTTCCCGGAGGAGGGGTTTGCAAAGCTGACAAGCAAAGGGTTACTCTAGAAAGAAGAGAGGCCCGAGGTTCCCGCACATCTTCCCTCTTGTCTTGTGGTTGAGGGATTTTTATTATAGATCCCAAGTACTCCATAGAGAGAACCTCATTAACAAAGTGTCAACTAGATATTTATGAAATAGTGACGTCTCCTTTGGGTCAGGCATGGAGCTAGGAAATAAGATAGAAGATGAACAGGACACAGATCCCACTCTCCAGGAGCAACCAGGGGAAAAGGGAAATCGAACACTGGAATGAGCAATTACATTACAACTAGAAAACACTGATTCAGGAACATGACCGTGTACTTGTGTGTGGCTCCCCTTGCTCTATGCGAGGCACAGGCAAAGGCACCTGATTTACACTGTTGCATTTCCTCCTCACAACAAATGACCATGCTAAGTGCTATCACTGCGTTTGGCACCTGAGGCTCAGGGAAGCAGAGAAACTTGCCCAAGGTCACACAGCCTGTAGGCTCTAGTACCAGGACTCATGCCCAAGTCTGTCTGATTCTGTGATGATTAATTTTATGTGTCAAGCTGGCTGGGCTCCAGTACCCAGTTATTTACTCAAACAGCAATCTCAGTGTTGCTGTGAAGATATTTTGTGGATGTGGTTAATACCTGCCATCAGTTGGCTTTAAGGAAGTTATCCTTGGTAATGAAGCTCAAACTTAAAGGGCAAAACTGAGGCTTCCCAGGGGGAGAAGAAATTCTGACTGTTGACTACAGAATCCGTTGTTGCCCAAGAGTTTCCAGCTGGCCAGCCTTGCCAGCCCCCACAACTGCATAAGTCAGTTCCCTGAAATATATCCTCATGGTTCTTTTTTTCTGGTAAGACCGTGTCTGATACAGACCTGAAAGGCCATGATCTAGGTTAACATGGATGCCAGGGAGCCACACACTGTCCTCACCAGAGAAGGGGCAAAGACACCAGCCCCTAGGAAAGTGTTGTAGAGATTGGGAGTTTCCAAGCAAGGTCCTCTGTGTGCAGCCTTGTGATATTACCAAAGCACACGCTCATTTTTGCCCTTGTCGGATTTGATGGATTCTTGATCATTTGAGTCCTTACCATCGTCAAGTGAAAATCCCACAATTCCATGTAAAAATACCACACGTAAGTTTGTCATTCTTAGTGACCACAGTATGAGGAATACGGGGATGATATAGTTTGCCTCACCTGTCCCCAGGCCCCAAGGGACACTCCTTGAGGACAACAGACAAAGCCAGCCCTGTGTAGAGCACATCATGTCTATTCTCTCCTCCGACTCACACCCACTGTGGGAAGTGGATACCTATATACTCCCATTTTGTTCACAGAAGGAAACTGACCCACAGGGCAGACGAGCTTGTCTAGGAGTACAGAGTGGACAGAACCAGGATCCAAAGTCAGGTGTGCCAAAACACCCAGGTATCTCCCCTCTGGGCCTTTGGCCATGCTAGGCCTTACTTATCACATATCCCTCTGCCTGACACACGAAAGTTTCACCTTTATTTATTAACAATTTATTATTTTAATAACGTTACAACTCGGTCTATCCTGCTCCACGGCCTCTCCTCATCCCGGGTGCTCTAAAAAAGTCATTTTTCACAGTTGGAATCAGAGGATGTCACGAATCCCACCCTCTTGACCATTGCTTCACAATCTCCTTGCACACACAGGCTCTGGGAGTCAGGGGAGGCTCAGTTCGCGGGCTGACTTCCATTTACCAACTGTGGCCCTGGGCAAGTGAATTCACTTCTCTGAGCCTCAGTGTCCTCTTCTGTCAAATGGAGAGAAACATGCTACCAGCTTCAGAGCATCGGGAGAATTAAAGGAGAGAATCTCTCGGCACAGAGCTAGCCACCCTGTCAGCACTCGAGAAAGTTGGCAGGGCTATTTTTGATGTAAAGTCCTGTGGAGTCAATATGCCACATTTCGCTGGAATGACAGTGCCTGCACAGGTGAGAGGAGTGTCTTAGGGCTACCTGCCCCTCCAGCAGGACAGCTCTCTCTGGTCACAGGCTGGGCTTGGTGTCCCTGCCCCACCTCTCCCAGGGAGGAACGGAAAATCACCAGATGGGGGGCACTTCCTAGCACTTCAGGAGCATGAGTTTTTGTAACCAAAGGAAACAGATTATCTCCATCTGTCCTGCAGGGGCATCTGGGCTGGCTGGAGAAGCCGTTTCTCTCCCTTGACTTCATCCTGTCCCAAGTTCCAGAGTGCTGGGAAACCAGCCAGAAGGCGCCATTATCACCAACAACTTCCTGTTCCGGGCCAGGCCCTGAGCTAGGGCCACACATCTTCTCCCTTTGCCTTCACCTTCACCGTTCCCTCTGCCTAAAACACTTCCTCTCAGTGGCAGGCCTCTTCTTGGTTGTCTCCTCCTCCCCGACCTCACCACATACAACCGCAGCCCCACCACTCTCTCTCATGGTCTCCTATGGCCTTGGCTTAACATCTACTCATTTACTGTCTATCTTTCCCCGCTAGAATGCTGGCTTCACAAGGGCAGGCACGGTATCTTGATCACTGTTGCACGCCCAGCCCCCAGAACGACGCCCGATATTAGGAGGAGCTGCTGAATGTATGTTTGCCACAACCCCGCGACGTAGGTTGTTTTCTATCATCCCCATCCTACAGATGAGAAAAACAGGCTCGGCAAGGTGAGCCCAAGGGTGGAGGCCAGCAAGAAGCAGAACTGGGTTTGAACCCTGATCTCTTTGCATCTGAAGGATGAGGCTGCCTCGCCAGATACTGGCTCTGTCCCAGGAATCTGGGACTTCTCTGGGCCTGTGAGATGTCAGTGCCGCCCCCCCACCCAGCACTGGGCTGCCCTGTACAGGAACCCACTCCCCATGCTCCTGGGTACAACTATTTCTAGCTACTCTTTGGCTCTCCCTTAGCCCAGGTAATCCCAAGCGTGGAAAGAGATGCAAAGAAGGGACAAGGGGTTAGGAAAGGCAAGTTCCAGTCCTGCCTTATCCACTAACTCAAGAGACACTGAACCTCTCCAAGCCTCAGTTCCCTCACTTTTCAATCACAGGGGCTAAATTTGACATACAGGTGGCAAAAGACAGGGCAATGGCTAAGAGTGTGGGCTCTGAGATCAGACGGTACTTTGAGCATGTAACAGAACTTCTCTGTGCCTCAAGTGTCCTCACCTATAAATGGGGCACCTCATATGGGTCTGTGAGGATGAAATGGGGTAATACTTCTATCTCTCTAAGCAGACTGCCTGGCAAAAAATAAGCGTTTAGTCAAGAGAATCATTATCCATGATTCAAAGCTCTACACCTTGGTGAAAAGGTCACCTTGGCAGGGGAGAAGAATGAGGTCATTTCCGCCTCTCCCTGTGTTGTATCCATTGGATGGGGCTTTTTGACCTCACAGGACTTTGAAGTTTGAGTTCTTTCAATGTATCAAGACTCAGAAAGCTCCAGAAGACAAGATTCTTCCCGTATACACCCACCCTGGCCAGAGACAAAGCTGTTGATTTCTGCAGCTGCACTGGGAGCTATACATCAATAGAACCCAACCCAGACACCCCATCCCACCCCATATCCCCCAGCTGGTAATAGGGCCGCTGCAGCCTGCATGATGGTAAATTGCTAATTTAAGCCAGGCTTTCGGCTCATGCCCACGATTATCCCTCTTCCTGTGCATGTTATGATGTTCTGGGTAGCCAATTGGATTTAGAGGTCCCAGGACTCTGAGGTTAATGAAATCATGCTTTGCCCTTTGCATAGCCTCCAGACAGGCATCATCTGCCAGGAAGGGGAAAAGGGGAATCTGAGATGACAGCATCTCTGAATCTCAGTGCTGGGGAAGGGAGCCTACAATTACGTTTATCTTTTCTCCACCCAAATCTCCAGTGCCCTGCCTCCACCCAGTGGTTTTCCAGGGTCCTTTTGCATACCTTCAGAGATGGGAAGCTCCCTACATTACACAGCAGCCCACACCCATTTGGACAGCTTTTAAAGATTTATTTATTTATTTTAGGGGCGCCTGGGTGGCTCAGTCGGTTAAGCGTCTGCCTTCCACTTAGATCATGATCCCAGGGTCCTGGGATTGACCCCCTCATCGAGCTCCCTGGTTGGCGGGAAGCCTGCTTCTCCCTCTGCTTATGGGTAAGCATGCACTCTCTCTCTCTCTGACAGATAAATAAAATCTTAAATAAATAAATATTATAAATAGATAAATAAAGAAATATTTATTTATTTATTTATTTGAGTGAGAGAGAGAGAGAGACAGAGTACATGTGAGAACACATGTCGGCGTGGGGGCAGAGAGAGGAAGAGAGAAATTGAAGCAGACTCCCTGCTGAGCACAGAGCCTGATGCAGGGGCTTGATCTCACAACCCTGAGATCATGATCTGAACTGAAACCAAGAGTCAGATGCCCAACAAACTGCACCACCTAAGAGCCCCTGGAGAGCTCTGACTGTTGGAAATTTCTTTGTATAAATAATAAGAGGCGTACACAAATCTAAGTGTTTGAGAATGTTCGAGATGCCATGTTTAGATCAGCATAATACTGGAAATAACATAAGTCCCCCCAATAGAACACATTCATACAATGCAGCCATCAAAAAATCATGTTTTCAAAGGATGTTTGAGAACATGACAACACACTCATGATATAATGTCAAGTGAAAAGCAGCTTACAAGGTATAATATATAACATGATCACTATTCCAATACTGTGATCCTGTTATCATTAAGACACACACACACACACACACACACACACACACACGGGCAAAAAGAGAGAGAGGGAGATGGGAAGGAAATACACCCAAATGACAACGCTTTTCTCTTTGTAGTGAGATTATGGGTAATGTATGTCTCTAGTTAAACTTCTCCATATTTTCTGAAATAACTGTGTTACCTTTACAGCAAAAGAAAATTTCTAATATTGAGCTAATAAAACTTCCCTATACAATCTACCCAATAATTCCAGTTCCTCTGGGGCTCAATAAACACTGATTGATGGGGCGCCTGGATGGCTCAGTCAGTTAAGCATCTGCCTTCAGCTCAGGTCATGATCTCAGTGCCCTGAAATTGAGCCCCAGGTGGTGTCAGGCTCCCTGCTCAGCAGGGAGTCTGCTTGTCCCTCTTCCTCTGCTCCTCCCACCCCTCCCGTAGCCCCCAACTCATGTTCTCTCAAATCAGTAAATAAAATCTTTTTAAAAATTAAAAATAAAAAAATAAAAGTAAATGCTAATCAAAAGAATGAGAAGCAAGCCCTTGAAACAGACATGATGGGGACGCCTGGGTGGCTCAGTAGCTAAGTATCTGCCTTTAGCTCAGGTCATGATCCCAGGACCCTGGAATTGAGCTCCACATCGGGCTCCTTGCTCAGTAGGGAGCCTGCTTTTTCCCTCTGCCTGCCACTCCTCCTGCTTGTACTCTCACTCTGTCAAACAAATAAATAAAATCTGGAAAGAAAGAAAGAGAGAGAGAGAGAGAGGGGAAGGAAGGAAGGAAGGAGGAAAGGGGAGGAAGGGAGGAAGGGAGGGAGGGGATGACGGAAAATGTTTACTGAGGGACGCCTGGGTAGCTCTGCCTTCAGCTCAGGTCATGATCCTGGGGTCCTAGGATCAAGTCTCACATTGGGCTCCCTGCTCAGTAGGGAGTCTCCTTCTCCTGCTATCCCTACCCCCTGCTTGTGCTCACTCTCTTTCTCTGTCAAATAGATAAATAAAATCTTTAGGGGAAAAAAAAAAAGAAAGAAAATGTTTACTGAAAACTTGCCAAATGCCTGCTTCTGTGCTGAAGTCCTTCATTCACATCATGCCTCATAAATTTCTCAAAACCACCCTGTGAAGTTCTAATGCTACTCCCATTTCACAGATGAGAAGACTGAGGCTCAGAGAGGTTGTCTGTGGCTAAGGCTCACTCTGCCAGGAAACAGCACAGCTGGGCCCGGATCCCAGGTCAGTCTGGCTCCGCGGTCCAGGCTGTCACCCACCGTCAGCAACGCAGAGGCCTCAGAGGTTTGCGGGCCGCAGTCTGCCCGCTCCTCCCTTCCTCTAACTGGACGTCACTAGCCCTCGCTCCATGAGCCTTGTGGACAAGTGGCGGAGGGGACATGGAGTAGGTTTGGAGTCGGAAAGACCTGAGTTGGCACCTTTTGGACCGTGACAGGCAGCTGCTCCCTCTGAGCCTTCCCATCCTCATCTATCCATGAGAGCCCACAGCCCCCACTGCAGGGCCATCGTGGGTATAGAGAAGCCTCTGGCCCATGGTGGTGGCTCAGGAGAGGCTTTTTGGTGCCCTTGGGGACTCTGGGCGTCCTCCAGTGTCTCTGTGAATCACACACACTCCCCAGGAAACGAACCTGATAACTGGGAAGCGCGGGAGGGGGGCAAGGCCAGGAAGTACTGGGGGATGCCAGCTGGGGCTACTGCTTGCTCTCCCTGCTCAGGCGGGGGGCCGGGGGGGGGGGGGGGGGGGGGGGCGGTGGTCATCTGGCCCAGCCTCCTGCCTTCTGGAAGGTGTAACAGCACTCCATTGTATGTATTTATTTATTTTTAAAAGGACATTGGTTTTTTTGTTTGTTATTTGTTTTTAGAGAAGGAGGGGAAGAGTGGCAGAGGGAGTGGGAGAGAGAGAGAATCCTATTCAGTCTCCACATCCAGCAAGGAGCCCAATGCGGGGCTCCATCTCCCAACCCTGAGATCGTGACCTGAGCCAAAATCAAGAGTCGGACACTTAACTGACTGAGCCCCCAGGTGCCCCAGCACTCCATTTTAGAAAGGGGAAACTGAGGCCAGGGTTTCAGTGACCCCGACAAAGTGGCACAGCTCTCTTCCATCACCCCGAGCCAGGCCTCGGATTCCCCCTCATTGAGGTCCTCCCCTCTGTCCCACCCCAGGCCCACCCACACCCCATTCATCCTTTTGAACACCATTCCACACAGTTTGCTCCAAAGTCCTCTTCCCCACGGTCTGTGGCTCAAAGCTCCCTCATTTCCCAGAACGGTCACCTTACCATGGGACCCAAGAGCCCATCCGGCCTCAGCTCCCATGGTCTGGACCAGCAACTCCTGCCTCAGTACAGCCGCAGGCCCCTGACACGAACATGACCATGCTGGCCTGACTCTGGGCCGCTCCTCTGCCCCCGGCCCCCTCGCCACCAGAATGGGCACACCAAAGCTCAGCGCTCGGCTGGTGCACCTGACAACCACACCGTGCTGAAGGCGATACCTGCTTGGTGTCAGGTTTTTGTCCCTGCAGCCTTCCCACTTGACAGCCACCCTGGCCGCTGGCATTCACCCAGCTCCGCCCCAGGGAGAAATCCCCTGCCCTCTGCCGCACTGGGAGATCCTGGGGACCTCTCTTTGCTCATGCTGTTCCCTTTGCCAGGAACGTCCCAACCTTCTCCAAGCAGTCAACTGCTCCTGCCCCTTCACGACGCAGCACAGCGGGGAGCCTGCCCCGGACCGCTGCAGCTCCAGGACGCCAGATACCAGGTGGTGTGAGAAGCCAGAGGCCGTGCCTAAGCTCCAGCTGCAGGTCTGGGCCCTGGGAGCTGAGGCCAGACAGGCCTGGCAGGGCTCAGCTTCAGCAAATGCATGTTGGATAAGCAGATGTGCAGACAATTCGGGAAGCAGGCAAGGGCCAAAGACAGAAAATGTAAACAATGAGGCCCAGGGGCGCTGCACTGCCTCCCGGCACAGAAGCAGGGTGCTGATTCGTCACGGCACCTGGCACACCCGAGGGCCTACTAGGTGCTGGGTGCTGTGGTGCAGACTTTACACACACGAGTTCCTCTAACCCTCTCCCAAATCTACCCTGATCACCCCGATGTGACAGAGGCAGACATGAGGCTCAGGGAGGGCAAGCCGTTCGCCCCAGGGCCCGCCGCCGGGATGTGGTCGAGCTGAGGTTAAGACCTGGCATCTCTCTATCTCCCCAGGCCTGGGGACCCTGGGTCCGTGGACTCCAACCCAGATAAGAGAGGGGAGGAAGGCAAGAAGCCAAGGGGCTCGGTCTGGGCCTCCAAAGAAAAATGGTGGGGACCCGGAGCTCCCAATCCTGCAAAGTTAACCCCTGAGCACCTGTCCCAGCAACCCCTGGCACCCCAGTAGTAGAGGGAGGGGACAGCCAGAGCTCCTCATTCATCTGCCATGACCCCAGCCCAGACCAGGCTGCGCGGCCCAGCCTCCCCTCCCGGCCTGTGAGGGAGGGGCTTGCGATGGGAGGGAAAACGTGCTGTTTGACCAATGTCGTCCTGTCACACGTGTCTGAGGCAGGTACTCTGATCCACACTTTATAAATGAAGAAACCGAGGTGCAGGGTGGCAGTCCAGCTCACTAAAGACCTTGGGAGGTAGCAGAGCCCACACCTAATCCGAGGAGAAGTCAGAAGAGAGAGGGGCCAAGGGAGAGACTGAGGGGCAGAGAAGCACAGGGCCTGAAACAGTCAAGAAGAGGCAGGCTGAGGCCAGTTACAGGCAGGGAGCAGGTGGGGGAGGGAAGGAGGGTCGGAGACACAGCAGGGTATGAGCCTGCTGAAACCAGGAAAGGGAGAGGTGTGGGCAGGGAGACAGGGCAGGCTACGGAACAGACAGGAGGCCATGCAGAAAAGCATCGACTCTGTTCTCCTACCTGGATTCTGGGGCAGGAAAACCAGGAAGTCCTGGGCCATGCAGAGGGAAGATATACGGGGTCACCTGTCAGAGATGGAGGTCTGCTAAGCCCTCCACACTCTGCCCTACCCAGTGGACCACCAATGAGAACTCTGAGATGCCAGCCCTTCTCAGGGCACTGACACCCAGAAGGAGGGCTTGTTAGGCATCTGCTCTGAGGACCCACAGGGTCACTGCTGTGGTGAACGCACGGCTGGCTGAACTCACACTGTGGGACTAAGTGGTGACACTCTGCCTGGGGACCAGATGTCCCCCAAATCCTGCTCATACTTCACAGATTCACAGAAGCCTTGGGGACCAGGGGCTGTTCGCTAAAAGCACAATTCCCAGAGGCCCCTCTCATGCATCCAGAAGGATGAGTGGGCTCCTCAAGAGGGTCCATGAAGTAGGTAGAGGGCTGGAGTGTGGGGGAGGCAGGAATGAAGGGTGCCTCACGATGGGGGATTCTGAGGTTCTTTTTTCTCAGCCCCTCATCTGTGTTAGGCTTCTCGTCAGAGGCTCTTCCCTCAGCTTCTTACTGAGCTACCCACTCCTCATCCTGCAGCTCCTCAGAAGTCTTCTTGGAGCTCCCTGACCAAGTGAGACCCCCCACACACACACTGTGGGCTCCCCAAGCATCCACCTACTCTTCCATTTCCCTCAGCACAAATTTAAGTTTGTTGGATGACTAGCTGATGATTGTCATTTCTCCCACCATGAGGGCGGAGATAGTGTATTTTTTTCCTCACCACTGTACCTCAGCATCTAACCCAGTGTATCCATAGAATTTTCTTGAATGAGTTCATTCTTTTCATTCCTTCACAGAGTGCCAATCCTTTTTCTCAGAGGAAGTAAATGGCTCAGCTGCAACCCTTCCGATCCTCACCTCAGCCTCGGACACGTTGTTGCTCTTCCCACTTTACAAGGGAAGAAATGAGTTTCAGAGAGGTGAAGTCACTAACCCAAACACACAGCAAGTAAGTGGCTTTGAACTCAGGATCGGAACCTAGATAAGTCTGGCTCCAGAGCCTGACCTCTGCCACCACACACTACCCTGCTTTCCCAACCCAAGGGTTTCTCTGGATCTTCCCTTGGAAACCTGCCCCTGCCCCCCAACTGCCCAAGCTCAGGACTGAAAAGCAGAATTCATTCTTTCAACCGTACATTCGTTCAACCAGTCAAGTGACTCACTTACCAAGCTTGGCATGGGGCTGTGCCAAGCCCTGCATGGGGTGCCAGGAAACCAGACAGATCAGGGGCTTCCCTCCATCCTGGGCTGCCCTCCTTCCACTGCTCTTGGGACTTTGCCAGCAGAAGCAGAGCACCAGGCAGCAGCCCTACCCTTAGCCTCACTGTCAGGATACAAGAGTTAAGTGCCAGCCCCATCATTAGTCCTCCCCCCAGGACAGCAGCCTAAAATACTTAGGCCAAATAATGTGTAGCTTCACAATCCTTTTGTTTCCATTGTTCTCAGATGACCTGAGACACAAGGAAGCACAGAATTTTGCTCCCTCCTTCCATGCAATTCTTTGACTCTCCCCTACCTCAGGCAGCTCTTGAAAAAGTTCTAGACTTGAAGTCCTAAAAACAGGGTTTTAGCTCCAGGTCTGGAGCTAGCTGTGGGCCCTCTGGAAAACAAGTCATCCTGCCTCTCTCTGAACCACAGATTCCATAGCTGCAAAATGGAGGTGATCATATTGAGGATGCTAATGCTTATCCCACCGGGTTATAGGTGAGGATTAAATCATTCAGACCCAGAGAGACAGTTATCACGTACACGATTGGCTCGGGAAACGTCTTAGCAACATGGAGACCTATGGGGGCTAGCTCTGCTGCTTGCAAGATGCATTTAACAATGGAATTTGGGGAAGGTTGGCTGGAAGCAGCCCTAGCAAACAGAGCCCAGAGCATTCCCCAAGTGGACTGTCAGAAGTGAGGGGCCTTTCCCTGGCTCACTGGGAGTGGGGGAGCTGTGCTCATCAGCCCAAAAGCCAGAGTCCCGGGAGAAGAGCTGGGAACGGGACAGAACACACTGACACAGCTCTCCCCATTCTTCAGCACCTAGAGCTCCCCAGAGAGGGCACATGCGCAGAACCTGCAACTCGGACTCTTAGCTATCCTCAGGCCCACCTTAGGACAAGTGCCTCTTTCACCCTCCCTTCTTTAAAAGGCACTAGATTCTAAGGGATCTGGAAAATTCCTTCTCGTCATAACACAGACACCTTCCATTTACTGGGTCCAGGCACCAGGCCAGCTGCATTTTATATGTTTGTTCCCTGACACTTTACAAAAACCCTGCTGAAGAAGGTTCGATTGTTACCCCATTCTATAGATAAACAAACTGAGGCTCAAAAGAGTAAGTTATGCACCCAAGTCACTGGAATTCATACTCAGGTTGGCCCCACTCTAAAGCCTGTACTACCTCCAAAGACAAAGTAGGGAGAATCAGTGACAAAACACACTGCAAAGATTCATCCTGCCTGTGCTTAGGGGAATCTTCCCACCATAGCTGGTAATAAGCCACTGAAAGCACAGGAAATCCTGTGTCCTCCACTCATCCTGGGCGGGCAACGGTGCCAATGCTCCCTCAATACCCCCACACTCATCCAGGGCTTCAGGGCACAACACTCTCTCCTGCAGAGACCCCAGACTCTGGAGTTCAGACTCCCACCTGAGGAGACTGGGTCTCTATTCTTCAGACAGGGAAACAGACAGATGAGGTGGATGGTGGGACAGGGGCCTGGTGTGCCCACTGTGATGGGCATCAGTGACTGAGCTGAGACCACAGTTTCATATCTAAGTCCAACCTTGGAGTCCACCGTCTGCCCTCCGCCCTGCTGGGTGGCACCACAGCCCAGAGAGGGGTTTAGGGCTCTGCCCTCAGTCAACCTGCATGGATGACCCATTTCCAAGTGTCAGTAAACACAAGGGCATCTTTGTTGTTATAAGGCTAGGAGTTTCCTTTCGATCCTTTTTGCCCATGTCTGAGCTGGCAGAACTGGGTCAGGAGGCTGCTTCCGGGCAAGCTGATGATGTTTTAGATTGTCTGAGAAAGTCCCGGCACTCTACATCGATATCAGAGAAGAGAATTTCGCTTCCTGAGGTGAAAAGCACAAACCCCACTCCCGTCTAGACAAACCAGTGCTGCCTCCAGCAGAAAGAAAAACCTGTCAGGGAAGAGGAGAGAGTGAGATGGGGCATCTGTGAGGGGGTGAGACTTGGCTGAATCACACCCAGGGCTCCAGGCCAGAAGGCCACTGAGGACGGAAGCAGGGGAGGGACTGGCTGGCCCATAGCCCTTGCCCACCGTATGCAGGAGCGACGGGCTCCTCCTCGGCGAATGCGCACACAGGTGCACAAACAGAAGGTTCCAAAGCCACTCCGGTGCTCTCCTCCCCCACGGGTTTCAGGGACTTGACAAAAAACAACACGGTCACATAGTCACAGTCTCATACAGAGAGTATCACCAACTGACGGCGTGGGATAAGCACACACCAACATAGGAACCCTAAGAGCCATAAGAACCCAACTGGGACTTGGTCAATGTGTCCACAGAGTGGTGCGGACCCGCCAGCCTTCTCCCATCCCCACACCTGCACGGACAGCTGGCTCCCCTGAGGCCCCCCTCCCAGGAGGCTTGTAGAGGTCCAAACCCTCAATTCCTGTGTACTGTCCCCAACACAGAATCACCCACTGTGAGAAACTAACTGTCGCCAAACTATCCCACATAGCCTCCCGCAAAAGCAAGGGAATGTGAACGAACGATCAAATGTTATTTAGACACACACACACACACACACACACACACACACACACAGTCACTCACACTCTCTCTCTCTCTCTCAATCTCTCCAGCGTCCTTCTCTCAATGGAAGTGGTCTCCTCGCTGGGCCCCGGGCTCCCCCTGCAGGAAGTGTGGAGGCGCGGGGAGCCCCGGGTCCGAGGTCAGGGACCCCGGTACGCAGTCCCCACTCTCACCCGGGGTGGGGAGTCGGGGGGTTAGCAGGCCGCAGCAGACTCACCGTACGATGCCGAACATGACCAGCACGTTGCCCAGCAGCCCCACAGCGCACACGGCCGAGTAGAGCGCGGTGATGGCGATGGCCAGGGCGAGGGACGAGGCGCTCCGGGTGGCCGGCGGCCCCGACGCATTGGCGCTGGGGAAGGCGCTGGGGAAGGCGTCCGAAGCGTTGGCGAGGAGCAGGGGCTGCAGCACGGCGTCGGCGGAGGGGGCCGGCTCCATGGCGGCCGGGCAGCGGGTGCCGCGTCCCTCCCCGCCGTGCGCCCTGGGCGCAGAGAACCGGTGCGAGCGACGCGCGAGGACTAGGGCCGCGCGGCCCCGACGCCACGGACTGCAGTGCCCCGGCCGCCCGGTCGGCCCCGAGTCCCCTCCGCGCGCCTGGCCGCCGGCCCCCCCCAGCGCCCGGCTGCTCTCCTCGCCCCGAGCGCTCTGAGCCCGAGCCGCTGCGGGATCCTTGGACGCGCCCGCCGCGCGCACCACGTGGCCCGGAGGCGGCCGCCAGTCTGCGCCCGCGACCGGGGGCGGACGCTGCACCACGGGCTTGGAGCTGGGCCGGAGAAGCTTCCCACTCCTCCCTAGGTATGCTCCTGCTCCGCGGGCTCGGGTGCACCCCGACCCCCGCTGGGAGTCACCTCCTCACCCCTTGCCGCTTTGGAGTCTGAAGGACCTGGATGTGAATCCCAGGTCTCGCTTCTACTCTAACGAACAGAGAGTGACCTTGGGCAAGTCAATTAATCTCTCTCAAGCTCATTTTCCTCCACTGTAAAATGCGGATCATCGCACCACCACACTCAGAAGGTTGTTGTGGAGATTAAGATGACCCTAGTAAAAAACTCAGCTCGGCGCCAGGCACAGTAGGTACTCTGTAAATGATTTTCCTGCACCCTATTCATTTGCTCAACAGATATTTTGGGATGTTGAATATAAGAGCTGGGTACTATTGGGGATCCATTCATTAGCACACAAACCGAGATAGGGAGCCTACCTCCTGGGGTTTACAGCTAGTCCTGAGATCACACTACAGAAGACAAAAGGAAGGAAAGCAAGGCAAAGCATTCCTGTGGGGGGGCCAACAAAACTCAGCGGTGAGCATGTGAAGTCTGGAGAGGAACTAAGTTTGTGAAGAAATAAGTAAAGGGCATTCTAGACAACGGAACCACATGTGCAAAGACCCTGTGGTCAGAAGAACAAAAAGGAGACCTAAGAATCACTCCAGCTGCTATAGGAGCACAGGGAAAAGGGGGGCACCTCCCACACCCCTGCCCTAACCTGACCAGCCGAGGCCCAGAGCCATCCTCCTTTTTGGGTTCCTATCCTTCCCAGAACATTCTCTCTACTAACCATTACTGTGTTCCAGGCACTCTCTCTACCAACCATTACTCTGTTCCAGGCACCGTGATAAGCACTTTACTCATGCATCAACACTTTGGAGTAGATTCTATTATTAGTGTCCCCATTTTACAGATGAGAAGTCTAGGCTAGGTACTATTTTATCCCCTATGATAATTATTTCTATCTGAGCTTGTTTCCTCCTTGGGAAGACTAGACCTGATCTATCCCTACACCCAGTAGAGGTCTAGGGTCACAGTGGGTACTCAGGAAATACTGGTTAAATGAATAAAGGTCCCAAGGGGGAATGGAATGGGACAACGCTGGGGTTCCCAAGCTCCAGACTCTTGGGAGATGCTCTTTGAGTGTTTGGGCAAGGGTCCTTCCCTTCACTCAGACCACTCGCCAGCTTGAGTCATCCACCTATGTGCAAGGCTCTTACCCTTTCCCAAAAAGAATAAAGCCAGAATTCCCAAGTTCACCCTCTTCTTCATTCTCTAGGCCTCTCCCAGCTGCTGTCTGAGCCCCTCCAACAGCTACAGCAGACTCTGACCCCAAGGCTTTCCCACTCAACCACCTAAGGACTCTTCGGATTGGCCATTTTTTTAAGGTTACTTTATTCTTTTTTTAAGTAAGCTCTACATCAACATGGGGCTTGAACTCATGACCCCAAGATCAAGAGTCGCATGCTCCACCAACTGAGCCATCCAGGTGCCCCAAGATAGACAATTTTGCTCGGTGGTCACAAGGGCTGCCAAAACAGTCCCTTGTCCCAAAGGGCCGGGTACTCTGGTGCCAAGGGGGAGAAATTGGGACAAAGAGGGCTACTTTTTTAGAGTTGTGTCCTCCTCCCTACCTTTCCAACAAGCCAAGTTTTTTTCACCTCAGGACTTTTGCACACTCTATTTCTTCTACTCAGAAGGCTCAGCCAATTCTCCAGGCTAAATGCTATCCATCCTTTAAGTTTCAGCTTAAATATTACTTCCTCCACGAAACCTTCACTGACTGCCCCCCCAACTAGAGTAGGTGCTCTTGATATTTTGTTATCATGGCATCATGTACCTCTTCTTTACAGAATTTCCACATATTTAATCAACTTTACAACAGGTCTTATGCATCTCTGTACCCTCACCTTAGTACAGTTCCTAGTGTTTGATGAGTAACTGAGTAAGAAGTTCAAGTCCAACTTTGGTGAGCAGCCATTTTTTTTTAATTTTATTTTTTATAAACATATATTTTTTTCCCCAGGGGTACAGGTCTGTGAATCGCCAGGTTTACACACTTCACAGCACTCACCATAGCACATACCCTCCCCAATGTCCATAACCCCACCCCCCCAACCCCCCTCCCACCAGCAACCCTCAGTTTGTTTTGTGAGATTAAGAGTCACTTATGGTTTGTCTCCCCAATCCCATCTTGCTTCATTTACTCTTCTCCCACCCCCTTAACCCCCTATGTTGTATCTCCTCTCCCTCCTATCAGGGAGATCATATGATAGTTGTCTTTCTCCGATTGACTTATTTCGCTAAGCATGATACCCTCTAGTTCCATCCACATCGTCACAAATGGCAAGATTTCATTTCTTTTGATGGCTGCATAGTATTCCATTGTGTATATATACCACATCTTCTTTATCCATTCGTCTGTTGATGGACATCTAGGTTCTTTCCATAGTTTGGCTATTGTAGACATTGCTGCTATAAACATTCGGGTGCACGTGCCCCTTCGGATCACTACGTTTGTATCTTTAGGGTAAATAACCAGCAGTGCAATTGCTGGGTCATAGGGTAGCTCTATTTTCAACATTTTGAGGAACCTCCATGCTGTTTTCCAGAGTGGTTGCACCAGCTTGCATTCCCACCAACAGTGTAGGAGGGTTCCCCTTTCTCCGCATCCTCGCCAGCATCTGTCATTTCCTGACTTGTTAATTTTAGCCATTCTGACTGGTGTGAGGTGGTATCTCATTGTGGTTTTGATTTGTATTTCCCTGATGCCCAGTGATATGGAGCACTTTTTCATGTGTCTGTTGGCCATCTGGATGTCTTCTTTGCAGAAATGTCTGTTCATGTCTTCTGCCCATTTCTTGATTGGATTATTTGTTCTTTGGGTGTTGAGTTTGCTAAGTTCTTTATAGATTCTGGACACTAGCCCTTTATCTGATATGTCGTTTGCAAATATCTTCTCCCATTCTGTCAGTTGTCTTTTGGTTTTGTTAACTGTTTCCTTTGCTGTGGTGAGCAGCCATTTTGATGAGGAAGACAGATATTGCTTAACAAAGGACTTAGGAGTCCTTTTAAGCAACTACCACCCTTTGTATAAATTCTGCAACCACATCTTACTTGGAACTGAAATGCTAGTTGCCAGCTCCACCCCTCTCTCCTTGGCTTTGGGCTATCACCAAGCAAGCCTACCCAACTCCTTGCCATTGCCCTCAGGGCCCTCCCAAGTCTGGTCCCAATCAGGGCATCCAGCTTCCCTCTTCTAACTCCATCCCCATACCCACCCTAATGGTGTGCTCCAGCCATACTGGGCTGAAGGGAGTTTTTAAAAACTGCATCCCATGTTTTTTTAATTCCTCCCCAGAATAGAAATGATATGGTGCAAAGCCACAGCTATGGTGGAGGCAAAAGACAAAAAAAGAGTCCCTTTGGGGCGCTTGGGTGGCACAGTCGGTTGAGTATCCAACTCTTGGGTTTGGCTCAGGTCATGATCTCAGGGTCCTGAGACTGAGCCCCTTGTCAGGCTCTGCACTCAGTGAGATGTCTGCTTGGGATTCTCTCTCTCCCTCTCTCTCTCCCTCTGCCCCTCCCCTGCTCACTTTCATGTTCCCTCTCTCTCAAATCAATCTTCAAAAAAAAAAAAAAAGAGTCCCCTTAACCTCTCTGAGCCTTCGTTTTCTCATCTATAAAGCAGGGGTACAGGACTGGGGTGAGGGTTTGGGGAAGCAGCAGGTGCTCTGCCAACCAAGAAAGGCTACGTGAGTATAAGTTACCACATGGGGATGAGTAAGACCATGGCTCTCCTAAAGCAGCTCACAATCAAGAAGCTGGTAAAGATATGTAAATGACCAAGTGCATGAGCCACATGTTTTCCTAGGAAAACCCACGTGCTGCTATGGTCTGCCCCTTTTAAGAGTTTGCCTGCTGTCTCTTCTTTCTCCTGGGAGAACACAAGTCAGCAGTCTGCAACCCAGGAGAAGGTTCTCACCAGGACCCAACTATGCCGACACCGTCATCTTTGACTTCCAGCCTCTGGAACTATGAGATAGAAATTCCTGTTGCTCATAAGCCCCTGTGTCTAGGGTGCTTTGTCAGACCCTCCCAAACTGATTAAGATGCATGCCAGGTGCCCATGAATTGCCCCCGCTGAGGACATTGAAAGAATGTATGGAAACTTGAAAGCCATCTAACGGGCTATCCCCAGTGGCGTCCCAAAATGAGTAGTTTAAAGAAATCAACTCTGACTTAAATGTGAGCATTCTAGTCTATCTTTAACAAGCGGTCTCATTTCCGTGGCCACACTCATAAATAATCCTGTTGGCTACCATTTGTAGAGAGCTTGCTATGTGCCAGGCCATGGGCCAAGTGCTTTGAGGAGTATCTTATTTAATCTTCAACAGCCCTCAGGCGTGAGTTTCTACCCTTAGTATTCCATTTTCCAGAGACTAAGTTAGCTGCCCCAGCCCGAGTTGGGATGCCAAGCCAGGTCTGTGTGACTCCAAAAGCCAGTCCCCTGACTACAACCCTCGCTGCCTCTCAGAGCGAAAACTAGACAGTCACCACCGCCCCCCCCCCCCGCAAACACAAGAACCCATCACTCCTGTCTCCGCTCAGCAGAACTTCCCCACTGCAGGGTGATGAGTCACTGGGAGCTCAGGAGATTCTTGAATCTGACCCTGCTCTTGAAGCAGAGTAGACACAGCCCTCCAGCCTGGGTCACCAAAGGGTTCGGCTCTGCTTCAGGCTTGTCCCCATCCTTGACTTCAAGGGAAAAACAACAAAACAAAAAACAAAACTGGATGGGAAATCCAAGGCCAATCTAGGGTATCAGCAGGCGTCAGCAGTGGAGAAACAGAAATCACTGAAGGAGTCAGAGCAGGAAGGAACTCCCTGGGGAAGCTATTAACAATTTAGTATGTGGGAATGTGGCTCCCACCTGCCAAAGAGACAGATCTGCCTGATGGAAAATACTGTGAGTGAGGGAGCGAGCAAGCAAGCGGGCAGCTCCCCTGGGCTGCCTCTCAGTCTAGCTTCATCTGCAAGCCCCAGGAGGGCGATGACCTTAACCATAACCATAAAATAATAACCACTTGCATTTGCAAAGCACTTCTGACTTCCCAAAGCACTTCCAGATTGATGACTTCACCTTATCTTGACACTATCCAATTACAAGATGAGGTCAGGTTTCATTATCTTCCGTTTCTAGCTAGGAAGATAGACTTCTAGAGAGCCTGGGTGAGATGCCCAAGGATACAGAGCAGATCAGTGAAGGAAACAGGGTTGGCACTATCCACCTAGTTGTCCAAGCCGGAAGTCTGTGAATCCTTGACTCCTGTATCTCCTCCCCTCGGAACTGCACCTCTAAGCAATCACCAAGTCCTGTCCATTCTTCCCAGATAACCCACGGCTGCCATCGTTTTTCATCCCTACTAGCACCTTCCCAGTCTGACACGCCACCATTTCTTGCTGAAACTACCAAAATCGCTCCTGAAATGGCCTCCCTGTACCCAGGCAGTACCATGGCCACAGGCGCTCCACACCTTCGCCTCTCTCTCTCACCAGCCCCTTGTACCACCTTCCTCTTCCCATGCCATCCTTCAGCCAAAATAAGCAGCTGGTGGTTCCCCCACATAACCTGCTTCTCCCACCTCCAGGTTCACCTATGTGGTTAAGCAGAAGGGGCTGGTCTGGGGTCAGACGGGTTGAAATCCCAGCTTAGCCACTTACTAGCTGTATGACCTTGGGTGAGTCATTTAACTTCGTCCATTAGCTTCCTAAAACAGGGACAATGAAAGCCCCTACCTTGTAGCACCCGGTATGTAAGCAGTGCTCCATATGTGAGCTACTGCTGGGATGAGGGTTCCTCTGCCTGTAATACTCTACTGCAGCCTCCTCGGCCCCTTTGTCAGCTAAGCCCCTCCTGCACCCCCATCACGTCTCAGCTGCGATGTTGTTCCCTTCCCTGCTCCCCCAGATTAGTTTCTATCACACACTGTCTGTTCCCTGGAAGCACATCTCCCTCCCGGAAGCACTGTCAGGTCCTGGATTCCTAGAAGACCATCCCACCCACACACTGCTGGGGAGGCCTGGGTCTGTCCAGAGGAAGAGAGAATGGAGTGGAAGAGGGAGGGTGGCCACAGCAGGAGAAGACTGGACTTCCTGAGAAGGAGAGGACAGAAGAGTTTGTAGGTTCCCTGAGTGAGGACTTTGATGGGCAGCAAGTAAGAGCTTGGAATATTTTGGCAGCAAGTTCAGGGTCAAGGGAAGAGAGATAAAGGCTCCTGCTTTCAAGTGGAACCTGGGGGCTTAAACAAAAGCACTTCAGACGTGACCCGGATGGACAGAATGCCAAAGGTCTTTGCCTCATGTTTCCTGGCTCATGCAAACCTCAAGGAAGGAGAAGGCTTAAACCATCCCCCTACCAGGCCCTCTCCTCTCTGACTCTGGATTTTCCCACAACCCTGGTGGATGGGGGCAGGGGTGGAGTTTGTTTTATTATATTTATTTTTCAAATTGTTTTTGTAACACCAAATGTCAAGGAGGAAAAGCATATACCTGTTAGAGGAAACATCATGAGGCCCAGACCAGGTATCGACAAAAAATGAAAATCACTGTCTTCGGAAGAAGGAAGGTGATAGGGGGAAACTGGAGCTGCAGAATCTCCCACCAGCTCCTCGGCCCCAGGATTAGACCCCTGTCCAGACACTGTCTGCCATCTGCCCAACAACCATGTCTTCCCCTTATTCTCCTAGTCTCTGATCAGGGGTAGGTGGGTTCCCTTGATTTTGGGAAAGGGAGCTCCTTCCCCTCGCCCCCAGGGGGTGAACTGGCCTTAATAGATTATGGCAGTCTGTAGTAGATTGCAAAATGGTCACAATTCTTCATTCCTCTTTGTGTCTATACTCTTGGCCATGTGACCTTATGGCTCTTCCGATCAAGCAGTGGAGTCCATTTCCTACCCCTGTGCTTGGGCCAGCTTTGTGACTTGCTTTGCCCAAAAGATGAGATGGAAATGACAGCATGCCAGCTCAGAGTCTGGGATCTCAAGAGGCCTTGCATTCTTATACCCAATCTCTTAGAACTCTACCGCTACCATGGAAACAAGCTTGGGCTAGCTTGCTGGATAAGAGAGTCATCACCCCATCACCCCATTTGATAACCAGCGAACACTAGGCATGTGAGTAAGTAAGACCTTCCTAGACCAGGCAGCCCTCAGCCAACCCTACAGCTGACCACAGACACAACAAGTAAGACCAGCCAAGATCAGCTAAGATTAGCCCGGGCTGACTCAGATCACAGAACTACTCAGCTATCCACAGACAGCTGATGGAAAATAAATGGTTGTGGTTTCAAGCCACTAGGTTTGGGGATGATTTGTTAAGCAGGAGCCATCATAACACATACTTCCCTACCACATCCTGCATCCCAGGGGTGGATATGTAACCAATGAGATGTAAAAACAAATCTGCTCACAGGCTTTCTTTTCCCAGAATGAAAAGCAAAGGCCCATCAGAAGGAAACTAGTTGCTCAAACCCCCTTGGGATGCTGATATGATGCCTGGAGCTATAGCAGCCATCCTGCAATCATATAGTAAACATGACAATGAAAAGCCAGTATGGTGAGCTTGTCAGTGGAAAGACAGAACAAGCCTGGATCTTTGGTGATGTTGTTGAGCTCTGAGTATATCAGCTCTGGACTGCCTATGTCAAGACCTCTGGTGTGAGCCCCTGCTAGTCCTGTCTTTTTGTTACTTGCAGCTTAAAAGCATTCCTGAAGGATGCATCCATGCATGGGTAACATCCCAAGAAGAGTGACACAGAAATAAATGAACATGGCTTAGTGGCATGACTGTGTATTTGTTTTGAAACTGGGAGGTGGAAATCTGTGATTAAGAATATGGACCCTGCATTTGAACACTGGGCCTGCCACGCGCTAGTTAGGGGATGCTGGAAAATTTACCAACTTTGCCAAGCTTCCATTTCCACATCTATTAAGAGGAACTGCTAATAACACATATTTTATAGGATTATGAAGAAGAGAAATGGGGCAATGCAAACACAGAGCTTGCTGCTGCGCCTGACACAATGGAAACATTTCGTAAGCTGCCATCCTGGCTAGTGTTGTTATTCCAACAACGTTCCTTTCTCAAACGTGAGGCAAAGTGATTCCCAGACCGAGAATGAGCCATCCCTAGGATCTGGCCATAGTGGGTACATGTACTGAACGGTGGTCTGGGTCCTCTCTGGAGTTGATTCACAAGCATCAAACTGCAAGATTTGCTTGTTTGAGGGGGAGGGGGTGGATGCTGAGGGGCAGAGGTCGAAGGGACTTGAGTGAGAGCAAAAGGGAAGGGACAGTGGCTGGGAGGAGAGTGTGCTCCCCTGCCCAGAGCCAGCTAGAGCTTCATGAATAGAGGCCGAGGTGTTACAGAAGACAATGGCCCTCAGTGGAGTGTGACCTGGTGGGGAGAAGGGCCTTCTGGAAACTTCTCGGAGAACACGCACAGTGCCACAGCTGCCTGCCTCCTGGGGGACAGTGAGGGAAGCTCAGGATGGCAGAATGAACACACTCTGTCTCCCATTTTTTCTATCAAGCTGTCATTTTCCTTAGAGAACAAATCAGCTCTTGCCTCTTGCCTTGCCTTTCTCCACTTTGTTTCCTCTGCTCATTCCCTTCAGCTTCCCACCTCATCCCAAGCCTCCTCCTCCCTCCATCTGGAGTTCATTCCCATTCCCTCGGCTGGAATCCCTAATGCTACCCCCTGCCTCTGTCCTTCTCCTTCATCCTCAGTAACTTCCCTCTGGAGCACTAGCACGGCACTGCCCCAGCTCTCATCTGCACACTCTGAAGCCGAGTATTAACAATCACTTTCAGGTGACCTTGTCCGATGGGTACTCCCTGCTGGCAAGTCCTAGTCTCCTTCTTCCAAGGTATCCTCCAAGGGATCCCCCCGCAACCCCGCTGCCCATCCCTGTCCTCCCCAGCCTCTCCCCCACAAACCCTGGGCAAAACCAGGGGCGGGGTGCTGAGGAGCTAGATGAGTGTCCACAGCCCCAGCCCTCATGGAAAGTTCCTACCCTCAGAGGCATCGTTCTCTCTCCTTAAAGGGCCCTCAGGCTCAGGGTGCTGGCCCCCCAGCTGGGCACCAGGACCATTCTGGTAGCAAGGCGGGAGGTGAGGTGAAACAGACAGATTTAGGGAACCTGGGACTAGTATCCTATCACCAGATGCTCAGAACCGTAGAACTGGAAAAAAGGCTTAGCCATTGTCTAGTCCAACCCTCCTTCCATTTATAGAGAAAGATGCTGAGGTGCAAAGTGGGATAAAGGCACTGACAGACAGCAAGTTAGGAGCAGAATTGGGAGCAGAAACGAGATCAGAACCCGTCTCCTGAATCTGGTACCAATGCCCCTTCTCCCACCTTGGGCAGGATGACCTTGGGCAATGAATGGGGAATGAATGGGCACCATTCATATGCCAGGCACTGCGTGAAGCCCTTTTATGTATATGATTTAATCCTTCACTTAACTCTTTCAGGGGAGGACAGTCATGACTCTAAGTTTACAGATTGGGAATCTAGAGCTCAGAGCAGTCTGAGAGCTTGCTCAAGGTCGTGTAGGAGCTGGATTGGAACCCAGGTCTCTCTGAGTCCATAGACCTTCCTGGCCACAGCACAAAATCTCTCTGTGAAACTCCAAGCACTCAGAGCCTCAGTTTCCTCACCTGTGAAATGCAGCGACTGGACTCCATGGCCCCAGACTCACCTATGAGGTGCTGAAAGAAATTCAGAGGAGAGGCAGCCCGTTTACTAGTTGCCCGCATTAGTGGGAAAATTTCTCTGTTTTCCCCATTTGCTTCAAAACAGCTCGCCCCCAGGTTTACAGGGAGAAGAGCCTGGGGAAGGTGCCATGGCAACCACAGAGGCTCCTGAGAGCCCAATTGGCCTAGGTTGGCCAGACTGGCAAACTGAGTGACCTGCAGCCCACAGCACCCCAGGGGGTCAGGGCAGAGCCCCAGGGGGAGGGGCTGAGCAGCCTGAGATCCTGGCTGGGCAGAGGGAATATGGGTCTGCAGCCTGAACACAGGCTCTGTCGTGGGATCTGTGACACAGAAACTTAGGGATCCTGAGCCAATCACCTCCTCTCTCTGCCTCAAGGTACTGTTTTGTCCCTGAGCCCACAGAATATACTCAAAATAAAGAGCAGCTGCTATTGTTATTACTAATACCCCCAAATTTTTTAAAAGATTTTATTTATTTGAGAGAGCATGGGGTGGGAACACAGAGGGAGAAGGAGAAGCGCCCCCCTCCCTCCAACACTGAGCAAGGAGCCCGACGTGGGGCTTGATCTCAGGACTCTGGGATCATGACCTGAGCCACCCAGGCGCCCCTAATATTCAAATTTGGAAGAGTTGGATGCCCGTCAACTAATGAACCTGAACATGCTTTATAGATTGCAGCACCACACAAGTGCGAGAGATTATCATCACTCGGGAAAACTATTCACACTCCTCGGGCTGTGTAGAACCCCTTATTTGCATATAATAACTGAACCGAGCGCTTTCTATACAAAAGACAGGGTAGACACTATGTTTGGGAAGAAGAGCAAAGATGATTCACACGCGGATTTTTACAGTCTAGAAGGTGACATGTAAGGAAGGGAGGCGGCAGTGAGAGGTACAAGAGAGGGTCGATAAAGTAGCTGGGAGCTGAGACCCTCAGAAGCCCCCCCGCAGCTCACTGAAGCCAACAAAGGAGCTTCATCTGAAGGGAACAGGGCTGTCTGAGAATTCATGGTGAGGGACATAGACGGCCTCTGGGAAGACCCCCGGACCAAGAATAGAAGCCAGGACTCACGGTGTTTCTCCACCATTCTCCTCTCTCAGCACTTTGGCCTCCTCCGCTGCTCCAGCCACGCGGACGGGTCCGACCATCCCGCAGCTCCTAAATTCTCAGGTTCAACCCTCCGCCTGGCACACAGCAGACAGGATGACCAACTATCCCGGCTGGCCCGCCACTCTCCTAGTTTTACCCCAGAAACTTCTCAGTCCTGGGGAAATCGGCACGGCCGGTCACCTCACCCTCACAACAGCAGCGAGAGGCTATTTTATTGAGTTAATAAATGTTCTAGTGCCAGTCACAAGCCGGGGGGGTGGGGGGGGGGTGACGCTTGAAGCCCCCTTCCGGGGTCCTGGGAAGAGGGAACCTGATTGGACCTGTTGAAGTCAGGTGATCCCCCTGGTCCAATCAGCCATGGCCGCCGCTGGATGGGCTCACTGGCAAACATGGCGGCTAGGGGCCCCGCAGCCCTGGTTGGGGAAAGGAGCAAGTGGGGTCACTGACTCATGGTCCAGGCACATCCCCCCAAAAGGTGTCAGCTATAACATCTATGTCCGCACCAAAATAACGAACTCTTAAGAGAAAGGACCATGCCCCATGACCTGAGCCCATTATCCTTATATGCACAGAACCTAGCACATGCCTGACAAAGTATGAAATACACATTTGTTTGGTTGGCTTTTTTTCTCTGTTCTTCTAACCCATTAAGCTTGCGCAACCCTATGCCTTAGCACTTGCCTCTACCTATAACGTTCTTCCCCCAGTCCCCAGGTGGCTGGGGTCTCTCCTCAAACACCAGCCCCTGAGCTTCCGTCTACAAGACATCTCTCCCACACCCAAGCACTATCTCCCACATCAGCTTGTTGCAGCCTGTTATTACTTCCTGGCTTTCTTCCCAGTGCTAATCACCACCTGGAATCATCTTATTTATTTACTGGCTTGAATTGTGTCTGTTTTCCCAGTACTAGAATGTGAGCTCTAGGAAGGGCAGGCACCTTACCCCTTTTGCTCATCACTGTGTGCCCAGTGCAAAGATAACACCTGCCCCCTTTAGGGGCTTCAGAAATATTTATTGAATGAATAAATAAATGGATAAAATGTAAAGGGCAGTTCCTGCTAGGGGTGGTAACAGCACCAGGTGAAACAAGGAAGGGGGAATTAATTCAGGGTCTGCACAGGTAACAGGAAGTTGCTTAACCTGGCTGGAAGGCAGAGAGCGCAAAGGGAAGTGGGCAACAATTTGCTGGGTAGGTTAGTGGTTTGGGACCAGATCTCCACATCAAAGAGCCTAGCTCTTTGCTTATCCACACCTGCAGGAGCTTTTAGGTGAGGCTTTTTTTTTTGTAAAATAATTTTTTAGTTGCCTCAGATAACACACGTGAGCATTTCTATCAAAAGGCCTATCGTAGGGGTGCCTAGGTGGCTCAGTCAGTTAAGCGACTGCCTTTGGCTTGGGTCATCGTCTCAGGGTCCTGGGATCGAGCCCCATGTCGGGGTCTCTGCTCAGTGGGGAGCCTGCTCCCCCCCACCCCCTGCCTGCCTTTCTGCCTACTTGTGTTCTCTGTCTGTCAAATAAATAAATAAAATCTTTTTTTTTTTAAGTCCTATTCTAGACAGGGGTGTTTTGTAATGATGCCAGACATGAGCATAGATCTTTGTGGAATGTCAAGAGCTTTCAGAAAAAAGTCTTCTGTGCTCTGACAACAGCCCCAAGAACCACACAAGGCTGGCTCTGGTCACTGTTCAGAGAAGCCTTGTGAAGGGATGGCTAGAACAGTAGCCTGCCTCGAGTTCAGAAGATGTGTTCCTTCTTTTTGCCAGCTGTGTGACTGGGACAGGACTCTCACCTTGCTTAAGTTGATTCATTCACTCAGCCACTAATTCAACAAATAGTTATCAAGTGCCTGTCATGATGGCTAATTTGGCCCAGTCAACTTGGCTGGGCCACACTGCAAAAATATTTGGTTAAACATAATTTCAGACATTTCTATGGGGGACTTTTGGGTCAATTGACATATTTTTAAAAGATTTTATTAGTTATTTGAGAGAGAGGAAGGGGGAGTGAAAGAGAGAGATCACAAGCAGGGAGGAAGGCCAGAGGGAGAAGCAGACTCCCCGCGGAGCAGGGAACTGGATGTAGAACTGGATGCCAGGACCCTGGGATCATGACCTGAGCCCAAAGCAGACACTTAACCAACTGAGGCCACCCAGGAGCCCGAGGGATGAATTAATATTTAAATTGTTGGAATTTGGGTAAAGCAGATTACCCTTCAATATCTGAGTGGGCCTTGTCCAGTCAGTTAAAGGCCCACATAGAACAAAAGACTTGACCTCCCATGAGCAAGAGGTGATTCTCCAGCTTGACAACCTTCACACTTGAAACCCCATCCGAGCGTCTAGCCTGCCAGCCCACCCTACAGAGTCTGGACTGCCAACCTCCATAATCACATGAGTCAACT
Organism: Lontra canadensis; assembly: GCF_010015895.1. Taxonomy (NCBI): domain Eukaryota; kingdom Metazoa; phylum Chordata; class Mammalia; order Carnivora; family Mustelidae; genus Lontra; species Lontra canadensis. The sequence goes on along the minus strand of NW_022631019.1, from coordinate 20,994,449 downwards.
CCTTTAAATGAGTCCTTCTTTCTATATACACATCCCAATGACTCTGTTTCTTTGAAGAACCCTGAATAATACAGTCTACAAAGTGATTAATTCTGAAGATGGAGCAGTGAAAAAAGCAAAACCAATCAGTGACCTCACTAAATTTACATTCTAGTGAGAAGAGTAAACAATAAATACGAAACAAATACAACATTAAACAGGCCATTTAGAGGTATTTACGAGTCTGTGGAACCCCAGGGCACAGATCTGTCTAGCCAAAAGACCTAGCTGGGTAAAGATCTGGGCAGAGCAGCTTTTAGGCAAGAGCCAAGGTTTCTTTTCAGATCCTCTTTTGTAAAAAAGAGAAAAGAAGATCAGCTCTGTTGTCATAGAGAATGTTTAGAATGAGCTCATTTTTGTTTAAAAAAAAAAAAAAGACACGTCTAGCAGGAGAGACGGAATTGTCGCCTTAGCAGATGGCAGCAGGCTCCTTAGAGAAAGAATTGTCTTTCCTTGGGATAACACTTCAATAAACCACTGGGGGGGAAGTCCTGTGCACCCAAGTGCACCTGCTCTCGGCCCAGCCTAGAAGAGACGTACACCAGCAACCTCATGTGGGAGCTGCAAGGAGGCACACAGAGAAAGGAGGGTGGTGGCACAGGCCCTGGCAGAGGACCTGAGGACTTTTCCCAACAGCAGGTCAACCTCGATTTTATTTTCTTTTTTTATGTGAAGTTTTATTTATTTAAGTAATCTCTACACCTAATGTGGGGCTTGAACTCACAACCCTGAGATCAAGAGTCACATGCTCCAATGACTGAGCAAGCCAGGCACCCCAGGTCAGCCTCACTTTTACTTATTTTTTTTAAAGTATTATATTTATTGGGATGCCTGTGTGGCTCAGTCAGTTAAGCATCTGCCTTTGGCTCAGGTCGTAATCCCAGGGTCCTGGGATTGAGTCCTGCATCGGGCTCCTTGCTTGGTGGGGAGCCTGCGTCTCCCTTGGCCTGCTGCTCCCTCTGCTTATGCTCTCTCTCTCTGGCAAATGAATAAATAAAATCTTAAAATATATATATATATATATATATATATGTTTTATTTATTTATTTGAGAGAGCACAAGTGGGGGAATGACAGAGGGAAGGGGAGAAGCAGGCTCCATGCTGAGCGGGGAGCCTGACTCAGGGCTCAATCCCAGGACCTGGGGATCATGACCTGAGCTGAAGGCAGATGCTTAACCGACTGAGCCACTTAGGCACCCCTCAACCTCAACCTCAATTTTAGGTGGTTTGTATTCCTGTGACGTAACCTCACTCTTGGTCCTTCAGACATTAAGAATGTTTGTAATACACACATGGCTTCTTGTGAATAGGGATTTTTCTGGAAATGGAAGAAAAGTGCTAAGATCCTGGTCTCAGTTGCCGGGTTGCCCCAGGAGTTGGGCACCAGGACAGCCCAAAAGGCTGCAGAGACTAAGAATTCAGCAGTTAGGAGCGCCTGGGTGGCTTAGTGGGTTAAAGTCCTGGGGTCAAGCCCCGCATCCGGCTCTCTGCTCTGCAGGGAGCCTGCTTCCTCCTCTCTGCCTGCCTCTCTGCCTACTTGTGATCTCTGTCAAATAAATAAATAAAATCTTAAAAAAAAAAAAAATTCAGGGGCGCCTGGGTGGCTCAGTGGGTTGAGGCCTCTGCCTTCGGCTCAGGTCATGATCCCAGGGTCCTGGGATCAAGCCCCGCATCGGGCTCTCTGCTCGGCGGGGAGCCTGCTTCCCCCTCTCTCTCTGTCTGCTGCTCTGCCTTTTTGTGATCTCTGTCAAATAAATAAACAAGATCATTTAAAAAAAAAAAAATTCAGCAGTTAGCAGACAGGAGCCAGAAGTGACTGTGCCCATTTATGCCCCTGAAGAAGCCCAGTTTTGAGGAAGAAGTGGAATTTCTACTGGGTACAGAATAAAGAGTTCAAGCCCATCTTATCTCAATCTTTTTTTTTTTTAAGATTTTTATTTATTTGACAGACAGATCACAAGCAGGCAGAGAGGCAGGCAGAGAGAGAGAGGAGGAGGAGGCAGGCTCCCTGCTGAGCAGAGAGCCTGATGTGAGGCTCAATCCCAGGACCCTGAAATCGTGACCTGAGCCGAAGGCAGAGGCTTTAACCACTGAGCCACCCAGGCGCCCCTCATCTTATCTCAATCTTAAGAGCCTGGCTGACTTCTGGGTCACGAAAGTATAAGAAAACAAAGCGTGGGAAGCTTGACCCCAGATGCTAACAGGATCTATCTCTGGGGGATGGAATGACGTGATTTTGTTATGTATGTGCAACTTCCTAAACCTTTTACGATTAGCAGAAAATTCTGAAAGCTATCTTCATTTTTCTACAAATTAATAGATCTCCTCCTGCTGCCAGTCCCACCCAAGCGGATGAGACAGCGGGTCGGTACCTGGAGGGAGCCTGGGGCTCCTTCTTCACTACATTTGGAAACATGACTCATCCCACTCTTCAGGCTCCTAAGAAAGTGGGAAGAGCTCTGAGGGAGACTTGCAAATTGCTCCTCTCTCTCTCCTCTCTTTCCACAGAGAGAGTGAGAGGAACCCAACGAACCGGCTCTTCTCTCCAGAGAGCTAACTCCTGGCCTTTTGCCTGCCAGGCCAATCTGCCTCCCCCTAGCCCCCAAGGCCAGGCAAGTAAACGAGGTGGGAGTTCGTTTCCATTATTTTTCAGTTCTGTAGCCAGGTCTGGGTTCCAGAGAAAGCCTCCAGCACCTTCCTAAAGGCTCCCAGAACATTGCTGCTCCTAGGTCCTGATGTCAGAGAGAGCCACGGGCCTCGTACCTTCCACCTCCCCCGCTGGGGACTCCATCCCAACCCTGGCAACAGTCCCCTTTCTCCCACGGCCCAGGTTACCTAAGATTCCTCCTCACCTTCTGCCACAGGACCAGCCTCCTCCTCAAATGATGGTCCAGGTAAAATTTGGTTACAAAGGGCAAATTTGGGGGGAGCCCCTCGCTGGCTCTTTTTCTTTTTTAAGATTTTATTTATTTATTTGAGAGAGAGAATGAGCAGAGAGCAGGGGGAGGGGCCAAGGGAGAGGGAGAGAAGCAGACTCCCCGCTGAGCACAGAGCCTGCCGGGGCTTGATCTCAGGACACAAAGATCATGACGTGAGCCAAAGTCAGACACTTAACCGACTGAGCCACTCAGGCATCTGAGCATGCAACCCTTGATGTTGGGTTCATGAGTTCAAGCCCCATGTTGGGCATAGAGCTTACTAAAAAAAAAAAAAGAAAGAAAGAAAGAAAGAACATCCTAAAGTTCCTCCCCAGCCCTCACCCCTCCACCCCACTCTCTGCCATGTTAATGGGGCCTTCCCAGCTCAGATCAAAGTCCTCTGTCCCTGCCCTCTCTTCTCTGTGTCCAAACCCATTTCCTGGATCCTCCAAGGAAGTAGAATATCATTAATGACCAAACAGAAGCAATAACCTAACCACCCCCCCCAGCCCCCAATCTCAGGGTACAAAGAGCTCAGCTATCTCTTTGGTCTCAGCTTCTCCCTCCACATTCATTGCAAAACCTGCTTTGCATAACTGAAAGGCCAAGTAGGTATGTCGTCCCAAAAAAGGCAGTCTTCTACCAGGATGAAGTCTGGCTTAGTCTAGAAAATGCTGCCAAGCAGCTCTTTTTTTTTTTTTTTTTTTTTTTTTGTAGTTGAATATACATAACAAAATTTCCCATTCCAGGCAGCTTTTTTTTTCCCCCAAGATTTTTTTTATTTATTTGCGAGAAAGAGCACAAGCAGGGGAGAGCAGCAGGCAGAGGGAGAAGCAGGCTCCCAGCTGAGCAGGGAGCCCACTGTGGGGCTCGATCCCAGGACCCTGGGATCATGACCTGAGGTGAAGGCAGACACTTAACTGACTGAGCCACACAGGTGACCCTCTAAGCAGCTTTTTGAAATAGCTTTTTTTCAGGGCACCTGGGTGACTGGGTTAGTTGGGCAGCCGACTCTTGATTTCTGCTCTGGTCTCGGTCTCAGGGTTGTGGGTTCCGTCTCTGAGTTGGGTTCCACGTTGGGCATGGAACCGGCTTAAAAATAAATCAGTAAATAAAATAGCATTTCTTTTTCTTCACTGCAATGTTATGAATAAAATGTGTGTAAATGAAGTCTGAGAAAACATGAGTGACATGGTGGGGCAAGGTGCCCCAAGTGCCCAGCAAGTGATTTGCACTTCCCCATGGGGTCCCCTGAGTCACTGCCTCCCTGCCCAGTGGCCTCCCTGTTAAGAGTGGTCAGGAAGGAGACTGCAAAGTTGGGTTGAAGCCCTGCTGTCAAGGCCTGAAACGCTACATTTTTATCCATGGGGAGCCACTGAAGGTTCTTGAGCATGATCAGAGCCTCGTTTTACTAAGATGCATCTAGTGTGAGGGTGAAGAAAAGCAGGGGCTGTTGGGGGAGCAGGAGGGCGCCTGGCTGGCTCAGTCGGTAGAGCATGGGACTCTTGAACTCAGGGTCGGGGGTTGAGCCCTATATTGGCCAATAGAGCTTACTTAAAAAAAGAAAATAGCAAGGGAAGATTCCCGGGGTGGGGAGATGAGTCAGGAGATGTCAAAGAGGTGGTAGGTCCAGGTCCTGGCAGTATAGGGTAAGGAGAAAGAACTGGAACCCTCCAATGAACCGGGACCCTCAAAGGACAATCCCCTCAGTGAAGAAGCAAATGAGGGAAACAAGGACACTTGCACATCTCAGCCTGAGTTGGAGTGGGAGGATGGGTATGTCCTGGGGGATTTATAATCCAAGCTCAAGTTTGGTCCACTCACAGGTCTTGCATCACAACTGAAGAGAGAACATAACACGTTTCCCGGACCACAAGCTTGGTCCTGAGAAGCCCCTGTTCAAGCCAGGCCTGTAAAGCCCGGGGGCACTGCTTGAATTCTCCTCAGAGGTGAAGGAATTCCCCAGGAGAGTCTAAGGAGAAAAAGCCTACTCAGTGCCCTCTGTCTGGGTCCTTCCTCCCTATTTCCGTGGTTTCCTGCCAGCACTGCCTCTGGGGCTGGGACTGCACTCAGCCCTCTCAGCAGGTCGAGAGGCAGAGCCAGGTGGAGAGCCCTGGACTCCTGACCTACATGAGGCAGCCTCGTGCAGAGCCCTGGACTCGGTTCTGGAAGAGATGCCAAGGTCTCATTGAAAGGCAACCCCAAATGAAGACTTTTAAGTCCCGATGCGATACAAACTGGGCTCATGCAAACCACGGGGCTACCAAGCAAACCGATGAAAGGGCTCAGTCAGAAATGGATTCTGGCAAGAGAAAGGGTGGGAGAGAAGAGCCCCGGGTCAGGCAGATGAGGCAGACTTTCGCTATTGGCTCTGCCACCTCCCGACCATGTCCCTGGCAGGCCCTGCCCCTTCCCCAGCATCCCCCTTCCCACGTGAGGTCTTCTCAGAGGCTAAGATGCTATGTCCTGCTGGGGGAACAGAAGGGAGGAGAGAGTTCCAGAGACAAAGCTCAGCTCTGAGGCAGGGGGTAGCTGAGGAAGGGGATGGGGAGCCCAGAAGCAGCTGAGGGTGGTGACAGGCCAGGGCAGGAGGTGGAGAGCTTGGACTGGAGCCCCTGGTCCTCATCTACCTGAAACGCCATGCTGTGGGCATTCCCCCCACCCCACCCCGAGTCCCCAGCTCTCTGCGATCCAGCCTGGCCCCAGAGCACTCTGGAAACTGCTTTCCTCTGCTTGCCAGCAACCCAGGCCCAAAGCCCTTTCTTGATCCTCCTCTGCAGTCTCTCAGGAGCCGTTAACACTGGGGCTCACTGTGTCTGCTGCCATGCTCTGGGCTTCCTGCTTCACACGGTCCCCTTGTGGGTACCAGGTTATTCTTCCCGAAGGACAAATAGAAAATCTCATCCCCTTGCTCGCAAACCTACTTAGACCAGTGGGTCCTTTTGCCCACTAGTCTAAGTACAAACCCATCACCCAGTCACAAAGAGCTCTCCAGCACACCTCCACCTGCCCTCCCAGCTTCACCCCTCCCGACTCCTTCTCACAAGCCCACTCCCACCATCCTTTCCTACCTCCCTGTCTTTGATATGCAGTGATTTCCCCCCCAGACCCTCCTTTCTCTGCTGATCAAATAACCTTCAGTCATCCCTGTCCGTGCTCCTGCTTTCTGGAAAATCTGTCTTGAACATTCCCACATGTAACTGTAACAGCCAAGCAGCTGACACAAAAGTTCCCTAAAACACAGGGGTTCACTAGTAAGTCCTCCCTGATTTCTGCCTGTTTCCTCACCCTCGTTCTCCAGTTTTTCTTCTGATTCTCTGAGCTGTTTGATAACCTCCCAGTACATTCCTTCTCTGCTTAAGCCATTCAGGGTTGGTTTCTGTTGCTTGCCATCAATAATCATGACTGATACCCCTGTCTGCCTCCTGCATTGCTATCCAGTGAGATGCTGTGTACACAGGTGCTCTGTGAAGAGGAAAGCCTGGCAGAACTGTGATTGATCATCCCACTCTGCATTCCCCATCCATGGCCTCCCATCATCCAGCTGCCTCCAACAGAAGAGAACCAGAAAAACGACTCGCAATCACATTAGCCAAAGGGAATGAAGAAGGGCCAGAAGAGCTAGCGATGAAACCCAAAAATAGAACACTCATGTTACACTTGATAATTACCTCCCTGAATATGCCTTTTGCAATTATATAATCCTAAACTTTTACCTTTTTTTTTGCACTGTAAACAGATAGCAAAAAATATCCAAAACCACTTACTGATGACTCCTGACTCCATTAAGGTAAGTTTAAGTGCTTTGTTTAGATCCTCTGTGACTGAGCCACTGAGAGAGAGAGAGGGGCCACTTCCCCCCCTGCAGTTCCTTCTCCAGGCCACGCAGCCTTCACTGTCCACTTAAGCTAGAAGAAATCAGTCCCTTTTCTAAACTCCTCTGGCACAATTTTTTTCAAGTATCATTTATATATTGTAAAGTGCACAAATCTTAAGTGCACCTTTGGTTGAATTCTTAAATATTTTGCATATGCCCAGGGTTCTGCTACCCCGGTGTAGACACAGAACATTTCTAGAAAGTTCCCTCATGCTTCCTTTCCAGATAGTTCCCTAGTAGGAACTCCTCTTTTGACCTCCATTACCATAGATTGTTTTGCCAGTTCTAGAGCTTCATAAAAATGGAATCATGGGGGCGCCTGGTTGGAGAGGGTTAAGCCTCTGCCTTCGGCTCAGGTCATGATCTCAGGGTCCTGGAATGGAGCCCCACATCGGGCTCTCTGCTCAGCAGGGAGCCTGCTTCCCACTCTCTCTCTGCCTGCCTCTCTGCCTACTTGTGATCTCTCTCTCTGTCAAATAAATAAATTAAATCTTTTTTAAAAAATGGAATCATGTAATATATACTCCTTTACTTCTAGCTTCTTTCATTCAATAAGTTTTTGAGTCTTCTGGCTTTTTTTTTTTTTTAATAAAATGTATCCTTGGCACGTGAAACCCTCCTTACTCATAGACATCTTTTCTTTCTTTCACTAGACTTGGGAGTGAGATCCATGTCCGATGGCATCTCCTTCAGGAGCCTCGACAAATCAGATGATAAATCATTCCCAAATTAATTCCCCGGTGAAGATCAAGACCATGGACCCCATTTCTTTGTCCCTCTCACATTTTTGCCATGACTCTATGCACATGCATTGGGTATTTACCACGTGCCTCTGGCCCAAATCCTCTAGACACATTGACTTCTTATTAGTGCCCACCACAGCCCTAGATACAGGTGTGACTCTGTCCCCATTTTCTACATTAGAAAACTGAGGCTCAGATGTTACGTTACTTCCCCCATGGCCAGCTTACTATGAAGTGACGGAGCAAAGACCCAGACCCCGGTGTCTCTGACCCAGTAGCCAGATGGCTAACCATGAACCTGCACTGCCTTGTGGTTGGGAGAAGAGCTAACAAGAATGGTCCCCTCCCATCAGCCCAGCAATGCCCGAATTATCATCCCCATCTTCACAGGGAGGAAGGCTGAGGGTCAGAAACGTTGAATGACCTGCTCATATCATTAGCAAGTGGCCAAAGCTGGAGATGAGAATCTCTCTCAAGGTGAGCCTGTGTTCTTGGACATCCATGAGCTGCCTTTCTGTGGGACAAGCTGACTGAGTGAAAGGGCTTTAGTGGCAAATCTCTGTGTGGGCTGGATGTTTGCTTTCTTGACCCAGGGAGATGTTGGAATCAATGGTCTTCTTCAAAGCACGGCATTTGGAACATGGCGGACTGGATGTATAAGGCTGAGTAGAGGGGCTGTGTTTGTGGCAACATTTGTCATCCTCAAATATTTTGAAAAGGCAGATCCAAATGAAAAGGACATGTGCTCTCATTCAAGCAAATGTACTGAGCTTGTGATAGGAGCCCAGCATAGTGCCAGGCACCTGCGAAGGCAGCAGGACTGGTTTTCTGTCTCTTGGAGCTTCTGCTGCTGCAGGGAAAACAGACACGAGTAATGAAGGGCAAGTTCAGGATCACGGGAATCTACAACAGGGGTTCCCGACAGAGCTGGAGAGGTCCAGAAAAGCTACGGAGAGAAAATGACACTTAATTTTGGCCTGAATGATGAGAGCTAGAAGGTTCAGGGGAGTGAAGTGTGTATGTTGGAGAAGCCACATGTGAGGAGAGCCTGAAGCAGGAAGAGAAAACACGGATGTTCCGTGAGGACAAAGTCATTCACCTTGTTCACACCCAAGTACCTAGGACCACATCTGGCACAAATATTGGTTGCCTGAATGAATGATTGATTGAATGAATGAATACTTAAATAAAAGTATAGGGGCGCCTGGGTGGCTCAGTGGGTTAAAGCCTCTGCCTTCGGCTTAGGTCATGATCCCAGGGTCCTGGGATCGAGCCCTGCATCGGGCTCTCTGCTCGGCGGGAAGCCTGCTTCCTTCTCTCTCTCTGCCTGCCTCTCTGCCTGCTTGTGATCTCTGTCTGTCAAATAAAAAAAAAAAAATAAAAAAAAATAAAAGTATAAACACCTGGTTACCTGAATTAATGAACGAATGAATGAATGCTTAAGTGAAATTCAAACTGGTTGAAGTAGCGTGGAGAAAAGAGCAGCATGAGATGGAGCCTGAAAGGTGGGCATCAGCAGATCATACAGGGTCTTGAAGGTCCTGGTTAAAAGACTTGGATTTTATAGGTGAAATGGGAGGGTATTCAAAGAGTTTTGATACCTAACATGATCTCGTTTGCATTTCTAAAAAGTCACCTTGGTGACTGAGGAGAGAATGGCCCCCAGAAGGGACAACCCAAGATAATGGCTGGTGGGGATGGAGAGCAGTGGAAGGTCTCAAGCGATATTGAGAGGGGTGGGAGGCTCGGGACTGGAGTCAAGGATGACTCACACAGGCTTCTGGATGTAGGCACGGGCTGCATGGCGTGCGTCATGCCAGGGACCCTGGAGGGGGAGCAGGTGGGGAAGATGAGGGGGTTTTATGCAAGTCGGGATTCAGATGCCTAAGAAACACCCAAGTGAAAAAGTCAAGTTGGCTGTTGGGATGTGTGGGCTGATGCTCCAAGAGAGGGCTCTGGAGAGAGCTCTGAGGGCTGTTGACATCTAGATGGTAATTGAAACCTCGGGAAGAATGAGCTCATCCAGGGAGAGGATAAAGCAGAGGAGGCTGAGGCCCAGAACTCAACCTTCACTGGCTACAGACAGGAGCCCAAGAAGCTGGCAGATGAAACTAAGAAGAGGAGAGAGGCAGGTAGCAACCTGGACAGCACAGGTCACACGGGTAGGAAGGAGAGTGACTGGAGAAAGTAGCCATCCTCCGAATTATGTAAAACGAGGATGGGAATGTGTCCAGCTGATTTAGCAACACTGAAGTGAGAGATAACATCTGCTGTAAAAATATAATTGACGATTACTCTTATCAAGTCAGAAGGAAAGAGACTATGTTCTAGGGACAGGACTGGGGCATCCTCTATAAGGCTATGGATGCCAGGGAGCTCATAGGTTATTGCAAACCTTTCCCCTTGGGGTCAGGATTTCTTCTCTTTGGCAGAAAGGAAGTTGCCTGTGAAGAGTTTTGGACACAGAGGGAAAGAGTCTTGGAAAATGAGCTCTTAAAGCATCAGCAAGGACATGTGATTTAGCAAAGAAACCACCCCAGATTTCCATGATTCATTCATTCAACGTGTTTATTGAGCCTCTTCTATATACCTGGTGCAAAGACCTCAGTCCACTGACTGTTTCTTGAGCTCCTACTGTATGCATTGCATTATTTAATCTCTTAAGTCTTTTGTTATTTGTAAACTCTTGGGACTCCTGGCTGGCTCAGTCAGTAGAGCATGTGACTCTTGATTTCGGGGCCAAGAGTTGAAGCCCTACATTGGGCATAGATTTTACTTTAAAAAAAAAAAAAAAAAGTAAATTCTCAGTGCAGTAGTTTTTCTTTACCCTTTATTGCCCAGCAAACGGGGAAAAACCCAGCCATCCTTGTCAATTCGCCATTCTCCCAGTTTCTCTTGAGTCTATTCCCTCCACTTAGAATGTCCTTCATCTGCATAAATCCTCCTCACTTTCTTTCTTTTCTTTTTTGAGATTTTATTTCTTTATTTGACAGAGAGAGAGCGTGTGAGAGCACAAGCAGAGGGAGCGGCAGTGGGAGAGGGAGAAACAGGCTCCCGGATGAACAGGGAGCCCAGCCCATTGCAGGGCTCAATCCGGGGACCCGGTTACCATGTCCCGAGGGGAAGGCAGGCACTTAACAGACTGAGCCACCCAGGCGCCCCAATACTCTTCACATTCAAGGCCCAGTTCAGATGTCCCTTCCTCTGTGAACTTTCCCCAAATGCCTCAAACAAATTTAAAACCTCCTTCTCAGGACTCCTAAGGGTCAGAATAGCCCTTGGCTTCCCTACATAGTGTTGGTTTCTATGTGGAGCTTCTCTCTCCCTGTTCCGTCTGTGCCTCTTCTTACACTCCCTGGTGCCAACTGGAGCACTTAGTAAATTTGTCAAAAATCAGCTACCGCCGCTCTAGGTCAAAATAGGGCCGTGTGTTCCACACTGGAAGGCTCAGGAGGGAGGACCTGAGTGGCTCAGCCCAACTGTCGGTTTTCCGCTGCGGTGGTGATCTCCGGGTCTGATGGTGGAGCCTGCTTGGGATCTCTCCTTCTCCCTCTGCCCTCCTTGCTCATGAGCTCGCTCTCTCTCTCTTTCTCTCTCTCTCTCTTTCTAAAATAAATTTTTAAATTTCTTTTAAATCTTTAAACAAATAAATAAAATAAATAGATAGATAGATAGATGATAGATAGATAGATAGATAGATAGAAAGAAACAAAGAGGGACGCCTGAGTGGCTCACTCCATTAAGCATCTGCCTTCGGCTGGGGTCATGATCCCAGGATCTCGATTCCCGCATGGGGCTCCTTGCTCCACGGAGAGCCTGCTTCTCCCTCTGCCTGCCGCTCCCCCTGTTTGTGTTCTCTCTCTCTCCCTCTCTCTCTCTCTCTGACAAATAAACTATTATTAAAAAAGAAAGGGGAAAGAAAGGAAGAAAGAGAAAACAAAGTTGGGACGCCTGGGTGGCTCAGTTGGTTAAGCAGCTGCCTTCGGCTCAGGTCAGGATCCCAGCGTCCTGGGATCGAGTCCCGCATCGGGCTCCTTGCTCTGCAGGGAGCCTGCTTCTCCCTCTGCCTCTGCCTGCCATTCTGTCTGCCTGTGCTCGCTCTCTCTCCCTCTCTCTCTGACAAATAAATAAAATCTTAAAAAAAAAAAAAAAAAGAGAGAGAAAACAAAGTCTCAGGCTGAGCCAACTCAAAAACGTTCCCTTAGTGCCACCTGCTGGCTGCAGGAGGTAGGACAGCTCCTGATCCAGGCTTTCTCTCCTTGTTCGTGGAGTCTTCTCATTCAACTTTTATTCTTTCATTCATTCATTGTTTCTTTTGTTCATTCTATGCCAGGCTCTGACTACACTGGTGAGCAAGACAAAGTCAGTTCCTGAGCTCAGGGAGTTTAGAACCTAGTGCAGAAAACAGGCTCATAACGGGAGTGTGCTAGGAGCTGTGATCCTGAATGTTTTGAGGAGGAAGGAAGGGGTCTGTTCTGCCTGTTCCTAAGGCTGCCAACCCCAGAGGCCAAGACTGGGGCATGATCTAAGCAGCATGTTGCCCTCTTGACTACCTGGGTTCTCACTTAGGAGCACATCTGTGCCAGGCAGGTCCTCCACATCCCACCCTCCACACACTCCCAGTCACATTTTTTTTTTAAAAAGCTTATTGATCACAGCGAAGAAAAACAGCACACCACACCACAGTATAAACCAGTGTCTCTCTCAGTGCCTCTGAATGGCTGGGTCCTGGAATCCATGTCTTATATTCTTAAGGCCCTAAAATTGGAACCACAATGTTAAAGCTCAGAGAGACCTTCATTCTTTCATTCATTCTTCTGTAAATACTTACTGAGTACTAGTAAGTGCCAGATATGGTTTTAAGCGCTGAGAACATGAGAAGGAACACGAAAGATCATGGTATACACTCTCATGACGTTTATATTCTCCTCAAGGAGATAGGAAACAGAGCAAGTGCACAACTTTTTAATACTCAGTTTTTTTAAAAAACACTCAGTTTTAATAAGTAGTCCTTAGTGTGACTCAAAATACAAAAATATGCACAAGAAAAACCTCCCACTCCTCCTCTAGCCACCTAGTCCCCTCCACAGAGGCAAGCAATGTTATCAGCTCCTTCTGCACCCATCCAGAGATAACATATGTATATACAAGCAAATATATTCTCCCCCCACCTGTATTATACAAATGGTGGTTTTCGACACACGCTGTACTGTGCCTCGGGTTTTTTTCACTTAACGATTTATCTTAAGACATCATTCTATATCCATACACAGATTTCCATCTCTTTTACCGTGGTATGGGATCCCACTGTGAGTATTGCATGACTGAAAATAACACTACGTTGTGATAAATGTTAAGATGCAAACAGAAAATAAGTAGTGAGCTGAATTTTAAAGTAACAAAGGAGATGGTTTTAGAGAAGATAGTCAGGAAAGGAAGTTCGCACTTAGGAAATGACATTGATGCTGAGTCTTTTTTTTTTTTTTAAGATTTTATTTATTTATTTGACAGAGATCACAAGTAGGCAGAGAGGCAGGCAGAGAGAGAGGGGGATGCAGGCTCCCAGCTGAGCAGAGAGCCCGATGCGGGGCTCGATCCCAGGACCCTGAGACCATGACCTGAGCCGAAGGCAGAGGCTTAACCCACTGAGCCACCCAGGCGCCCCAATGCTGAGTCTTAAATATAAGAGGGAATCCGCCAGGGGACCGTGAGGGAGGTGGAGGAATGTGTGCACAAAACAGAGGATTGTCAAGGCAGCCGTGAGCTCGGTTATTGGAGTGACTGGAAACCACTGTGGCCACAACCAGCTGAGCTAGAGGAAGCACAGAACCAGGGAGGAGGGGACCAGGGTAAGGAGCATGGGGTGGGGGGAGGGATTCCAAGTGCAACAGGAAACCAGTGGAGGGCCCAAGAAAGAAATGGGCATTTATATTTGTAAAAACACTTCACTTAGGCAGCTATGTGAAAGGGAGGGATTCGAGGGCAAGCGTGAGCTGGGGAGAGCAACAGCCTGGAGAGAGGGGAGGGCATGAGAAACACTGACAGCGCTGGCCTTATCTTGGCATAGTGTTCAGGGGATTGGATATGGATGGGTGGACCTCCTAAGTCACTGTGCCCAGCTCCCTCCTTTTCCAAGCTGACCAAGCCTAATGCCTGGCTGGCCACAGGTCACAGAGCTCCTTAGTCACAGGTCCAGGCTGAGAATCCAAGGTTTCTGGCTCCCAGGTCAGTGCTCCCATCACTCTAGGAAAGCAGGAGTTGGATAGATTTTTAGGGATATTTTAGGGGATAATTTTAAAATTTAAGGTTAGAAATTTTATCTTTAAATTTCTGTTAACCAGAAATTAGTGTGCTCCCATCACTCTAGGAAAGCAGGAGTTGGATAGATTTTTAGGGATATTTTAGGGGATAATTTTAAAATTTAAGGATAGAAATTTTATCTTTAAATTTCTGTTAACCAGAAATTGGTGTGCTCCCATCACTCTAGGAAAGCAGGAGTTGGATAGAAATTTAGGGATATTTTAGGGGATAATTTTAAAATTTAAGGATAGAAATTTTATCTTTAAATTTCTGTTAACCAGAAATTAGTGGCACATTTGGTTTTTAAAACTGCTTGATGAGGGCGCCCGGGTGGCTCAGTGGGTTGAGCCTCTGCCTTTGGCTCAGGTCATGATCTCAGGGTCCTGGGATTGAGCCCCGCATCAGGCTCTCTGCTCAGCGGAGAGCCTGCTTCCCCTTCTCTTTCTGCCTGCCTGCTGTGATCTCTCTCTCTCCGTCAAATAAATAAATAAAATCTTTAAAAAAAAAATAAAAAACCTGCTTGATGGGGTGTACCTGGGTGGCTTGGTGGGTTGGGCCTCTGCCTTCGCTCCGGTCCTGGTCTGGGATCGAGCCCCGCATCAGGCTCTCCGCTCAACGGGGAGCCTGCTTCCCCCCCCCGCACACCTGCCTCTCTGCCTACTTGTGATCTCTATCAAATAAATAAATAAATAAATAAAATCTTTAAAAAAAAAAAAAACTGCTTGACAATTGAGCCCCGCATCAGGCTCTCCGCTCAACGGGGAGCCTGCTTCCCCCCCCACCACCTGCCTCTCTGCCTACTTGTGATCTCTGTCAAATAAATAAATAAATAAATAAATAAATAAATAAAATCTTTTAAAAAACTGCTTGACAATTTTTTTTTTAAAGATTTTATTTATTTATTTGACAGACAGAGATCAC